>NC_079224.1:34210012-34235012 GCF_029633865.1 Lampris incognitus
ATATTCTCATATCATGCTAACATGAGAATATGAGATATGGGAATATAATGTTCTCATATACTAATATGAGAATATGAGATATGGGAATATGTTAATATTCTCATATACTAATATGAGAATATGAAAATATGAGATGAGCACATGAGAATATGAGAATATGAACCATGAGCAGTTGAATCACCGACTAACTAACTTTATTATCCTCTTTGCCCAGATAGGTTATAAAGCTGCAGTTATTGGTTCAGCTCTTCTGAAAATAGCAAAATGAAGCCAGAGGAGATTGTTCCCGTTGTAAGTCAGTCTGTGTGAGACGGGTCCTGTAGTTTGATGTTATTAGAAAGCAACGCCTCAACCCGACATAGAAGAAGAGAAGGTAGAAAATCCAGATTAGGAAACATGGTTGTCGCCATACTTCATATATATATATATATATATATATATATATGTGTGTGTGTGTGTGTGTGTGTGTGTGTGTGTGTGTAAGAGAGAGAGAGAGAGAGAGAGAGAGAGAGAGAGAGAGACTGATGGTCTTAACAGTAAAACTAATAGTGGATGACTGCCTTAGCTGGAGGCTCGCTCCTCTGTGAAGTTTCCAGCTGTTTTCAAAGAACACAGAAAAAGGCACAAAGAAACACACACACACACACACACACACACACACACACACACACACACACACACACACACACACACACACACAGGCTGACACAGACAAATGCACGCTTGTTGAAAAGTCAAATTTAAAGTTATGGGGGAAAAAAAATATAAAAAGCCAACAAAAAGATAAGTGGAATGAAGAAAATACCATCACACTGTATTATCTGGTTTTATGCACTTTTCCTGACATGTTTATCTTATCGATATGAGTCAAATTTGCTGCAATGTGTCACTTACAGTTTGGTTTTGCAAAGATCTATGTATCTACTCTGAACAAGCCCTGTCTACCTTGTGTACTTGTTTCCTAAAGTTGAGCTCGTAGTGCTTATTAAAGGTTTGGTGGTCAGTTGGCCTCTGAAACAGACAGGGCAGTAATTTGGTGTGTGACCGTGGTAAACAATGATGGTCAATGTCTCTCTCTCTCTCTCTTTGTCTGGTTCTGGGTGGGTGGCTGGCAGCAGCTGTCTGTCTTCCCATCCCCCTCCACACACACACACCCACACACACACACACACACACACACACACACACACACACACACACACACACACACACACACACACACACACACACACACACACACACACACACACACATGAACAGGTTGGTCTGCTTTTGTTGCTGAAGGTGTTGTGTGGGTCAGTGAGAAAAGGCCAGGCCGCTTTTTCATTGGCTGACCCTTACTTCCTACTTCCTGGATGACCGGGCACCATCTGGGGAAGTGATTGGCTGAGAGGCCTCTGCGGGCAGTGTTGACGTGGGTCCTCTGAGGCCTGTCACTCTAATGAATCGTAGAGCCGCTCCTAATTGTCAAACCAGCTTGGTCACGAACACACCGTCCTCTACAGTTCAAGGGTATCCCCTCCAAAATGTGACTTATGTAATCCAAAAGATTTTTTTTTCATCCAAAAAATGTAGAAAATGTAAAATTAAGCTGCAGTGTGGCATGCTGCAGAAAGGTAACCAAGGTTATTGGTTACCTCAGTGCCTTTGCCCACAGAAAGTCGTCAGATATTAGAATTAGGAATCGAATGCGCTTTGGAAATATTGAACAATAAACACCAACTTTTATAGACATACATATAACATGTCTTTGTAGGCTGAAATTAATTTCAAAAGTTTAGTGTTGCTCACTTTTAACGCACCCAAGCAATCGAATAAGTGAAGATGTTGTATGTGCTGTGTAATGGAATGGATAGGGAAAAGGAGGAGGAGGAGGTACAAAGGTGAAAAGGAGACCAGTGAATGGGGTTCGTCACCACAAAAAAGTTACCAGAAATCGATAAGTAAAAGGCAGGGATCCCCTCTTCTCCCCTCTTCTTTTCAAACCATATTTATCCATAACATTTGTTTGTAAATTTGGACTCCCGATTCTTCACGGTACCTCCATCCCCTCCCATCCTCCTCTCCTTCACTCTGTCGTTCCCCTCTTCCAGGGGTGTTTCTAGCATAGGCAACCTACAGGGTCAACTAGGGCACCACCTGCGGGGGGGGGGGGTCCCCCTCTGCAGGTTTCTTATATAATTTTAATTATTATAAAAATAAAATTAATAACACACATTGGGACTTATTTGTTATGAGTGAGATGATGAGAGAGATGCACCTGTTGTTAAATATTTGATTGCAAATTAGTAAATATTTGTGGTTTTATTTTTTAATTAATTAATTCATTGTTTTTATTTTTTTTACTATTTATTTTATAACTGCACACATTATTTTAAGTCTCCTTTTTTGTTTACCTTTTTTTGCACACCTGCTGTTGCACTTTTATTTATTTCATGTTTGTAAAATGAAAAAGTGTGACTCTCCCTGAAGATGGCACTTTTTTTCGGGGGGGGGGGGTGTTGGAGATCTCACTTAGGGTGCCAGAATGGCCAGAAACACCACAGCCCTCTTTCTCCACCTTACTCTATTTTTGTCTCATCCTGTCTGTCTGTCTGTCTGTCTGTCTGTCTGTCTGTCTGTCTGTCTGTCTGTCTGTCTGTCTCGCTCTCTCTCTCTCTCTCTCTCTCTCTCTCTCTCTGTCTCTCTATGTCTGTGTCTCTGTTTCTGTCTGTCTCTCTCTCTCTGTCTGTTTCTGTCTGTCTGTCTGTCTCTCTCTCTCTGTTCCCCTTGCCTCCCTCTCTCCGAGTCTCTCCTGTTTATGAAGGTAAATTTATAGGTCTATCAGGGGCTGTTAGCTCAAGGTGGCCTCCGCTGTTCAAACCACAACAAGGCTCAAACCTCCACATGCAACCGACACAGCATAGCGAGTGTTCTGGGATATTTCCACAGATTACACGTAATTGCGGACACATATCCACACCTACACTTTAAAAACGGGTGAAAGTGGGGTTTTTTTGTTTGTTTGTTTTTTGTTTTTTTTTTGCTTTGCTTGCCTGTTGTCGTGTTATCGTAACCTGCGTGGTTGTTATTTATCATGTTGTTTATCGACAGTGTTCTTGTAGCATTGGTTTAGCATTCAGCAGTCGTTTTGTAAAGAATTTATTGGTCTACAAGGAGCAGTTGGCAAATGGCGACTCCACTTTTTAAGCAAGCACATGTTCTGCATTAGCTTACAAGCGGACACCAACAGTGGACTGATATTGCCTTTACAAGTTCGCTCTTTTAGTGGACGACACGCTTGCAGTTTTGTCGTTTGTTTACAGATGTAATTGTTATAAGAGTTATTATACATGTTCTCCATATCTGTCTCACATCTGCCCTGCATTCAAACTGCAATGTTGCAGACTTGTTAAAGAATATCGACAACTTGAGCGCTCTAGTCAGCACTTGATTTGTGGCTGGATCGCGCTGGAACCGAGTCCACCGCCTCTCAGTTCTGGACCTCGTGCGTCCCACCGGTTCCTGACATACCGCGAGCGAGCAAACGCCTGGCGATATCACTGGGGAAGGTTGTCTGACAGGATATGAAGAGATTGTAAATTCACAAATTGGACATCAAACATCTTGTAGAGGGGGTGCTAATTTTATTTTGCACTTTGTCACCATTCTTTTCCTGCTGAAAATCCATCCATCCATTATCCAAGCCGCTTATCCAACTTAGGGTCACGGGACACTGGAGCCTATCCCAGCAGTCATTGAGTGGCAGACGGGGAGACACCCTGGACAGACCGCCAGTCCATCACAGGGCCCCCACATACACACACACACACACACACACACACACACACACACATTCACAGCTAGGGACAATTTTGTACGGCCGATTCACCTGACCTACATGCTTTGGACTGTGGGAGGAAAGCGGAGCACCGGGAGGAAACCCGCACAGGCACGGCTAGAACATGCAAACTCCACACAGAGGATGACCTGCTGAAAATGAATGGGTAATTCAAAATGGCTGTTGAGAAGTCTAAAAGGCCATTCAGTTTCAGTTTGTTTCGCCTTTTTCAACATCGGAAAACCAGCAAGATGTTGGAACGGAGGCGGGGACCCTTAAAGTGAGTTAGCAGTTGCATGCTAGTGTTGACAAAGCGGAGGACAGTGCTGTTAACGCTAGTTCGGCGTCGACTCGAATGACGTGAAGGGAAAGGATGACCAAATGTTGAGCAAGAAGAGGTGAAGGAGAAATAACAGAGTAAACCCCAAGAAAAACCCCGTTGTCCAAAATTAAAGACAATGGGATGTTTTCCTGTTGTGTTGAGGCATTGCAAACAGGGTACTCACATAGCAATTGCTTTAGGCTGTTAAATAAAAAAGGGCATCTGTACTTAAGAGTGTATTGCAGTGCATACCCATGCTGTGTGTCTTTTATTATTAGGTTCTGATTTCAGTTTCCTTTGTGACAGCGAGAACTCAAGCTGATTATTTTAGACACACGCTTTTGTTTTTCTATGCTTGTGAGGACCCTTTCAGACTACAGTCATTCCATATTGCTCCTCACCCTAGCCTTAACCATCCAAAACTACATGCCTTATCTCCGGCTTGGTCGGGCACCCCTACAGACACAATTGGCCGTGTCTGTGGGTGGGGAAGCCGGATGTGGGTATGTGTCCTGGTCGCTGCACTAGCGCCTCCTCTGGTCGCTCGGGGTGCCTGTTCGGAGGGGAGGGGGAACTGGGGGGAATAGCGTGATCCTTCCATGTGCTACATCCCCCTGGTGAAACTCCTCACTGCCAGGTGAAAAGAAGCGGCTGGCGACTCCACATGTATCGGAGGAGGCATGTGGTGGTAATCTGCAGCCCTCCCAGCAGCGACCGGGACGACTCGGAGGAGTGGAGTAATTGGCCATGTACAATCGGGGAGAAAAATGGGGGTGGGGGGGGACTACCGGCCTAACCTTAACTAACCAATGCCTAACATCTATTTCAGCATCTCTGCACCATTACACTTTATCACCTCTTATTTCACCTGTATAAGTCAATACTTGTGTATATATCTGAAGATTGTTGTGTTGTTATTCTATGAGAGAGCCACGAAAAGAAGTCACATTCCATGGATGTGTGCAGACCTACATGGCCAATAAGCATGGTGCTGATTCTGATTAACACTTACCCTAACCTTAACCTAATCCTAATTCTAACCTTAACCCTAAACCCAAGTCATAACCCTAAAATAGACCCTTAGGACCGGCCAATATCAAATCAAGTCTACAAGTATAGTTGAACCAGAACACACACACACACACACACTAACCCATTCTCCACTTGACACACATCATCATAGCAAGTGCTCTATTCCCAACAGTGATCTATTCAAGTGCTGTATTCAGAGTGAAGCCTTGGTGGTCTGATCCCTCTTTAGACATTAGACAGTCAATTAGCCACAGAAAGGAGCGAGCTTATAGGACAATGGCTTGGGAAAACTGGTCCCTCACACACACACACACACGCACACACACACACACATTAGGCCACCAAATATAATTCAGATTAAGTAGTTTAGGTTTATGTGGTTTGAGAGAATCAGTCGGGGGAAACAAGACAAATCACAAGCGAGGGTTTGAGAACGACTTGGTGCTGACACAGTAGAACTGTGAAAGGTGATATTACCTTCTAATATGTGTTATGTCTTGTAAATAATAAATATAATTTCATAAAGACAAGATTGTTGCATATATTAGCAACATTTATTTATTTGACCGACTGTTTCTCTACACACTATGTCTTGTATTTTATATTGGTGTGTCTTTGTGTTTCCTTTCCATGTACGTGGTCCTGCTCATCGCTGACTCCTCACCCCAGGTAAGTGTTACATGCATATCTCTGTCTTTACCGCTCCCCTTCACATGCACAGACACACACACACACACACACACACACACACACGGGCAACTTGTTAACACATCCATGGTGGAGTTGATACGGGAAAAGAGAAGAGGTAAAAACGGAGAAATGGAGGTACGGAGCGGAAAGAAGGACGAGGGAAGACGAGGAGAGCGGTGACTTTTTAGGCAGAGGAGGCGAGGTAGGCAGGGGTGGGGTGGGATGGGGTGGTGGTGGGGGGGTCGTATCTTTGTGGAACCTTCGAGTGGTAGGACTTTTATGAAGTCAGCGTGAGAAATGGCCTCAACTTGTGTGGCTGTGTGTTAAAACGGGCCCCGCCCAGCTGTTCACTGTGGCAGGGCTAGAGCCAATCAGAGAGCACCAGCCAGTCCTCCGACCAATCAGAGATCAGCTCGCCTCGCACTCACTGCAGCGATAATTGCCTTTAGTAGGTGTCCAGACACACATGATCACGTGCATGCTCACACACGCACACGCACACCCACACACACACACACACACACACACACACAGGTAGGAGTCAATGTAGGTGCTCCATCTTCATCAGGTCATTTTCCATCTCAGTTGTCCTCCTTTCTCTCTGTCCTACTGTCACTCTGTTTGTCATGGAGACAATTGTCTCCGTTTGTCTGAGGAAACCATGCTTCCTGTCTTTTTTCCTTTCGTTCAGTCAGTTACTGTATCTTTTCCCCCCCTTTTTCTCCCCAATTGTACTTGGCCACTTACCCCACTCTTCCGAGGCGTCCCGGTCGCTGCTCCACCCCCTCTGCCGATCCAGGGAGGGCTGCAGACTACCACATGTCTCCTCCGATACATGTGGAGTTGCACCAGGGGGACATAGCACGTAGGAGGAGCACACTATTCCCCCCAGTTCCCCCTCCCCCCCTGACCAGAGGAGGCGCTAGTGCAGCGGCCAGGACACATACCAACATCCGGCTTCCCACCCGCAGACACAGCCCATTGTGTCTGTAGGGATGCCCGACCAAGCCGGAGGTGACACGGGGATTCGAACCAGCGATCCCCATGTTGGTAGGCAACAGAAGAGGCCGCTACGCTACCCGGCCACCCCAGATACTATATCTTTAACCTTCTCATTCCATCTCTCTCTTTGTTTTTTCTGTCTGTCACTCGCTTTCATGCACACATGCACATGCGCGCGCACACACACACACACACACAGATACACACACACATACACAGATATGTACATACACAATTGTAGTCATCATCCTGGCAGAAGTCATGTCAGAGGTTTCTACTTGTTCACTTGTTTTTCTGAGGCTGAAGGGACCAAGGTGACATTTCCTTTCACCACACTAAAAGTGACACATAGCAAGTGTGTACATGCATGAGCATGTGTGTGTGTGTGTGTGTGTGTGTGTGTGTGTGTGTGTGTGTGTGTGTCCCTCTTTCCTCTTTAGATAATGAGAGGTCTATATGCAGGGTTGGCAGGATATTAAATATGTAGCAGTAGGTTGGAAATGGGGGACAGAGGTGGCTTGTCAGACAGAGAAGACAGAGACACACGCATGCAGGAACAATCTTTCGCACTCACACACACACACACACACACACACACACACACACACACACACACACACACACACACACACACACACTGGAAGTTTTGACCGAGGTGTCACCTGCCACAGCATTTTGAAGCACGTTGAGACAGAAGGTGGGGCAGTTTGAGTGTGGCGTGTGTGTGTGTGTGTGTGTGTGTGTGTGTGTGTGTGTGTGTGTGTGTGTGTGTGTGTGTGTGTGTGTGTGTGTGTGTGTAAATGTTGGTTTAAGAAGGACGGACCTGCGGGGCTCGGTTCGGCGGTGTTTTAACTTGTGGGGTTTTTCAGCAGAGTTGGTGGTGGGCTTGACTGAGGCTTGGGTTGAAAGTTCACTGGGGCACAGAGGGACCCCCCCCCCCAAGTTGTGCGTGCAGACCTGCTCTCTTTGCTGTTGTCGCTTGTTTCAACCCTAAAGTCGCTTCTTTAGCTTGAAAACAGGAAGGGTTTATGAAATTATAATTACAATACAAAGCCCAACATAATGTTTTCTTTTTCTTTTTCTCTTCCTTTCTCTCTTTTTCTTTTTCTTTTCTTTCTATCTTTCTTTGTTTCTTTCGCTTTCTCTTTTTCTTTTCTTTCTATCTTTCTTTCTTTTTCTTTTCTTTCTTTTTCTTTGTTTCTTTCTCTTTTTCTTTCTTTCTATCTTTCTCTTTTCTTTTTCTTTTCTTTCTTTCTATCTTTCTTTTTCTTTCTTTTGTCTTTATTTTTCTTTCTTTCTTTCTTTCTTTCTTTCTATCTATCTATCTTTTTTGTTTTCTTTCTTTCTTTTTCTTTCCATCTTTTTCTCTTTTTTTCTTTCTTTCTTTCTTTCTTGTATCCATCAGCCCCCTCAACTCGCTACTGTTTTGTCTTCCCCTTGAACAGATAGACAGGTGTTTGGCTAGTTCTGAAGTGCACAGTAATTAGTCAGTCTCTCTCTCTTACTCACAGACACACACACACACACACACACACACACACACACACACACACACACACACACACACACACACACACACACAGTAAACTGCCCCTGTATCCGGAGGAATTGGAGGTTTTACGAAGCAGGGTTGGAGGGAGAGGAGGGGGGTATAGGGGAAGTAGGAGGGCTCGTGGCCACCCACCCCTCCCTCATGTGTGTGTATGTGTGTCTGCAGACATACACACACACACACACACACACACACACACACACACACCCCGCCTGCATTCCTCAGGATGATTGCACTTTTACATGTTGTGTTGAAAATCCACCCAGAGAAGCTCTGCCTGCCCCCGCCCCCCCCCCGCCACATTAAGCAGCAGACTGTGCAGTGACGTTGTGAAGTTGCAGCCGTATTTCACTGCTCCAAAACTCCACTTCATTATCTAACAAGAGTCCTGTCTCTCAAACTGAGCAGCACATGCAACGCACTCCTGTTGTTTGGTTGCTAGGATGACTTCACAGCTATTCCCCAGCTGTGGTCACGCCTCACACACACACACACACACACACACACACACACACACACACACACACACACACACACACACACACACACACACACACACACACACACACACACACACTTACACTCAACAGCAGTTCCCACCCTCTCTTACCAGCCTCTCCTGAGATGCCCATCTTTAAGACCCCAATCTATCTCTCTCTTTGTCTTTCTATCTCCCTCCCTTTGCCCTTCCCTTCTCCCTTCGTCTGCAGCCCTTTATCACCTAACCCTTAATCCCCCTCTCTCTCTTTGCCTCTGCCAAGATTGATTTTCATTTGGTATTATCTCAACCAGTGCTCCACTCTGCTTTCCAATACGGTCAGTGTAGCATGCCTGCATGCACATGCACAATTGCATGTACACACATACACTGGGACGCGCACACGCACACGCACGCATGCACACACACACACACACACACACACACACACACACACACACACACACACACACACACACACTCCCTTCTGATCTCCCAGGGTAATGGGATTAGGAAGGGTCTGCTGAAATATTGAAGAGTCCCCATGCAAATAATGAATAGGCTGGAAATGTATTTAGGTGTGTGTGTGTGTGTGTGTGTGTGTGTGTGTGGTAAGGCGTGGGAGATAGGTAGGCGTGTGTTATGCAGATTATGAGAAGCTTGTAATGTATCGGGCATAAGAGATGGTTCACAGAGCAGGTAGTGTGGCCCAGAGGCGATATGAGACAGACCCCTGCGTCAACCCCCCCCCACACACACACACACACTCACTCACAAACACACACACACACACACTCACAAACACACACACACACACACACACTCACACACACTTACACATACATGCTAGCATAGGTTAACACCAGTTTTCCTCACCCAACACGCTTTCCGCCTCTCTGCTCTGTGATTCCCCCTCACTCTCCTCTGTCTCACGGTGACACGTGGGAACTGACATTCAGATGCATGTGGTTATTCATGTGAACGTATCATACCTGCGAGTGTGTGTGTGTGTGTGTGTGTGTGTGTGTGTGTGTGTGTGTGTGTGTGTGTGTGTGTGTGTGTGTGTGTGTGTATTGGTTTGAAGTGTGATGTTTGTGCCCACCTGCTGCAGGTATCAGTGTGTATTTTTGTGGCTATGTGTGTATTGTGTATGCGTGGCTGTGTGTGTGCGTGCGTGCGTGTGTGTTGTGTGTGTGTGTGTGGTGTGTGTGTGTGTGTGTGTGTGTGTGCGCCCCCCCCCATGTATCCCACCACTGTTTAACGTTGTTGGCTGAGTGGAGGAGAAAATTAGAGCTGATATGATAGTCACGCTACGCACCTTCCCCATGTGTTGGTCTTGTCTGTCTCTTTGCAACTGTGTGTGTGTGTGTGTGTGTGTGTGTGTGTGTGTGTGTGTGTGCGTTTGTGTGTGTGTGTGTGTTTATATCCACTGTGAGGGTTAGTAGAGCAAGCAATGCTAAGAAAGAGCAGAATAGCAATACGATGTGCCACTGAATAGGATCAAAAGGCCCGGTTGGGGGAGAGCTGTTGAAACACTACGCTGTGGAATAATTCTCATGGTCGCTGACGTGTTTTGTGAGGTACTAGTTCATGATATAACATGATATAACTAGTTCATGTTATATCATATTTAAATAGCTACGGAAACAGGGAGGTGTATTGTGGCTTACACTGGACGTGTCTGAAAGCTCACATGGAATCAGGAGCACTTTGTTTGTCATTTCATTTCATGCACTTCCGCACATGAAACGAAACGAAATATAATTTCCCCCAGCCCACAGCAGTGCAACACAAAGACACAAACACATATCTAAAACCTACAAGAACTACAACACACATATCCACACTAACACATATATCCACACTAATAAAAAAAAAATCACTGTCCGGAGAACAAACGCCAACCAGGATGCCTGTCAGAACTGCCGGTCTGCATGGGTTAGCAGTTAGCTTAGCCTGCCCCGCTTCCGCGTCTTGTCAGACCGCCCTCGGTGTTTCCTCCTCGGGCGCAGCTTCGTGTCCCGTGGTCCCTGGGCCTACAGGATGCAGCAGACCAGGCTCCCTCAGCCAACCAACGCCAGCTCTCCCAGCCAGACACTTTCAACACACCTCCCCGCACTCCACACGATGACACCAAAAACAACACAGTCAACGTCAGGCGAGGCCGCTGCCAGGCCGCCCTCAGTGTTATTGGAATTAAATATGCTAAACAGTGATTTAAAATAAATCAAAAAAATTTTTTTAAAGTTTTTTTAAAAAGTGACTAAAAATGTTAAACAGTGCATAAAAAAACATGCGACTCATCAGGCAATAGATTTAATTTTAAATATTTTTGAGACATTTCACTCAAGGTACCAAAATATAAGCACTCAAACAGTGGCAGCTGATGCTAACAATTTAGCAATTTAATTTTGGGGGGGGTGCAATTTACCTTGGTGTAGCACACCTTACAGCTGCTTTAACATCCACAGTCCCAGAGTTATTAAAAAGGACATAGGCTACATTGTCCTTCCTAATAACTTTGTGACTGTGTGGACATTAAGCAGCTGTCAGGTGTGCTGCGCCAAGGTAAATTGTGCCCCCCCCCCCAAAAAAAACGGTTAGCACCAGCCGCCACTGCACTCAAAGTGTGTTGGAAATCCATTCGGGATGCAAAGAATTCTAACAATAAAGACTGCTCATACAAACTGCACTGTATCCTTTAGGTCAAGTCCACTTGATGCAGGGAAATTGGAAAATGCTGCTTTCCTGTTGAAAACCGGTAAACATCATTTTCAGAAAGTTTGCTTTCCATTATTGAAACACCAAAACAACAAGAAAAACACACACGTTTCAGCATAGGCTGGCCAAGTGGTAGTGTGGACACGGCCTGAGTGTGCAGTTTCAAGGCAATATGAATAAGCATGAACCTGCTAACTACCATCTCTAACATGCTAAATTAGGTTATATTAAAGCCCAGTTGGTTGGTCGCATTTCCATGTCCTGAGGACCAGTCTGCGATGCCAGAAGTCGGCACGCCCCGGTGCCTGCCTTTGCCTGCCACCCGGCTTGCATTGCACCCTACCCCAATGCTTATCACTGCGGATGGCTGGGATGAGAGTCAGCACCTCCAAGTCTGAGGCCATGGTTCTCTACTGGAAAATGGTGGATTGCTCCCTCTAGGTTAGGGATGAGTTGTTGCCTCAAGTGAAAGAGTTAAAGTATCTCAGGGTCTTGTTCACGAGTGAGGGTAGGATGGAGCAGGAGATTGACAGGCGGATTGGTGCAGCATCAGCAGTAATGCGGAAGTTGTGCCAGACTGCTGTGGTGAAGAGGGAGCTGAGCCGGAAGGCAAAGTTCTCAGGTTACCAGTCAATCTTCATTCCAACCCTCACCTATGGTCATGAGCTTTGGGTAGTGACCGAACGGGTGAGATCATGGATACAAGCGGCTGAAATGAGTTTCCTCTGTAGGGTGTCTGGACTCAGCCTTAGAGATAGGGTGAGGAGCTCGGACATCCAGAGGGAGCTCGGAGTAGAGCCGCTGCTCCTTTGCATCGAAAGAAGCCAGTTGAGGTGGTTCGGGCATCTGATCAGGATGCCTCCTGGGTGCCTTCCTTTGGAGGTTTTCCGGGCATGTCCAACTGGGAGGGGACCCCCGGGGTAGACCCAGAACTCGCTGGAGGGACTACATGTCCAATCTGGCCTGGGAACGCCTTGGGATCCCCCAGGAGCAGCTAGAGGGCGTTGCTAGGGAGAGGGATGTCTGGAGGGCCATACTTAGCTTGCTGCCACCGCGACCCAACCCCAGAGAAGCAGCTGATGATGAGAGATGAAATGATTGGTCAGATAAAAAGCCAGGTGTTTAATATTGTAGTTACCATCGATAATTTTAGAAGTATTGCTAATAAACTAACAAATAGATACAATTTGTTACTTTGTTATCATGGAGTATTTTGTAGTACTTTTCACAAGTTTCATTCCCACTCATTGTAACAGTCAGCAATGAGTCACAAATGACAGGTGTTTGAGCTAATATTATTGTTTAAAATCCGGCGATCACGAGGCCTGATTGGATGATACCATTTGATCGACAGGAGTGTGAGCCAATCCCGTGCCAGTGTAAATCTGTCCCTCAGGAATAGAGCAGCCCTAATCAAGCCCTTGTAATACACTGGTTCCTGTTAGCTCCCAGGGGCTAATTAGCATTCTAATTACTGATTGCAAATGAGAACCATGTTGATTGTGTTCCGCCTGTGTGTTGAAGGCTCGGGAGACACTCACACACACTCACACACACACACACACACACACACATACACACACACACACACATGCATATATTTGTAAAGGGAACATTCGCATACCCCCCCCCCCACACACACACACACACTCACCACTCACACTCATTGTAGGACACAAACACAAACATACATACAAATATGCACACACTCACGGAGAGTGATCATCGTTAAGGAGCTTATCGTGCTGTTGTTGCCCTGCACATTTTCAGTCCCCCCTTAGCTACGGCATGCTATTAAGATCATAATGCAGAACACACACACACACACACACACACACACACACACACACACACACACACACACACACACACACACACACACAGACAAAGGTACACACGTGTACATGCACACACGCCTACACTATGAGGAACATTAAGGACGGTAATGAAGGGGGTGGGCACAAACATAAAACATTATATACTGCCAAGGTGTTGATGTTGTTACTCCCAGTTAACATAATACAGATTTACAGCTAGTGGTTGAGGGTGCCGGGGGGGGGGGGGCTCACAGAGAAACATAGACACACTCATACATATGGCAGGTGTGATTGTGTGTGTGTGTGTATATATACAGTGCATCCGGAAAGTATTCACACCCCTTCACTTTCCCCACATTTTGTTATGTTAAGCCTTATTCCAAAATGGATTAAATTCCTTTTTTTTCTCCATCAATCTACACACAATACCCATAATGACAAAGCGAAAAAGGTTTTGTATAAATTTTTGCAAATTTATTAAAAATAAAAAACTGAAATATTGCATGTACGTAAGTATTCACACCCTTTACTCAGTACTTGGTAGAGGCACCCTTGGCAGCGATTACAGCCTCAAGTCTTCTTGGGTATGAAGCTACAAGCTTGGCACACCTATATTTGGGATATTTCTCCCATTCTTTTCTGCAGATCCTCTCGAGCTCTGTAAGGTTAGATGGGGAGTGTCGCTGCACAGCTATTTTCAGGTCTTTCCAGAGATGTTCAATGGGGTTCAAGTCTGGGCTCTGGCTGGGCCACTCAAGGACATTCACAAGACTTGTCCCGAAGCTACTTCTTCATTGTCTTGGCTGTATGCTTAGGGTCATTGTTGTGTTGAAAGGTTAACCTTCGCCCCAGTCTGAGGTCCTGAGCGCTCTGGAGCAGGTTTTCATCAAGGATCTCTCTGTACTTTGCTCCATTCATCTTTCCCTCAATCCTGACTAGTCTCCCAGTTCCTGCTGCTGAAAAACATCCCCACAGCATGATGCTGCCACCACCATGCTTCACTGTAGGGATGGTATTAGCAAGGTGATGAGAGATGCCTGGTTTCCTCCAGATGTGGCGTTTGGCATTCAGGCCAAAGAGTTACATCTTGGTTTCATCAGACCAGAGAATCTTGTTTCTCATGGTCTGAGAGTCCTTTAGGTGCTTTCTGGCAAACTCCAAGCGGGCTGTCATGTGCCTTTTACTGAGCAGAGGCTTCCGTCTGGCCACTCTACCATAAAGGCCTGATTGTGGAGTGCTGTAGAGATGGTTGTCCTTCTGGAAGGTTCTCCCATCTCCACAGAGGAATGCTGGAGCTCTGTCAGAGTGACCATCGGGTTCTTGGTCACCTCCCTGACCAAGGCCCTTCTTCCCCGATTGCTCAGTTTGGCTGGGCGGCCAGCTCTAGGAAGAGTCCTGGTAGATCCAAACTTCTTCCATGTACGAATGATGGAGACCACTGTGCTCTTCGGGACCTTCAAAGCTGTAGAAATTTTTTTGTACCCTTCCCCAGATCTGTGCCTCGATACAATCCTGTCTCAGAGGTCCACAGACAATCCCTTTGACTTCATGGCTTGGTTTCTGCTCTGACATGCACTGTCAACAGTGGGACCTTATATAGACAGGTGTGTACCTTTCCAAATCATGTCCGATCAATTGAATTTACTAGAGGTGGACTCCAATCAAGATGTAGAAACATCTCAAGGATGATCAGTGGAAACAGGATGAACCTGAGCTCAATTTTGAGTGTCATAGCAAAGGGTGTGAATACTTATGTACATGCAATATTTCAGTTTTTTATTTTTAATAAATTTGCAAAAATTTCTACAAAACCTTTTTCACTTTGTCATTATGGGGTATTGTGTGTAGATTAATGATTTAAAAAAATTGAATTTAATCCATTTTGGAATAAGGCTGTAACATAAAATGTGGGGAAAGTGAAGAGGTGTGAATACTTTCCAGATGTACTGTGTATATATACATATATAAATTGAACTCTGCAGGCCAGAGCTAGACCTCTGGTTTTGCATTTGTATTTGTATGTTTTTATATCTATGTGCGTGTGTCTACATACCGACATATGTATGTGTACGTGTGACACATCCATGTGTTCTCTTTGCCTGGTGTGGACTTTCACAAAGTAGTTGTACCCTGTGAGCTCAGAGCCGGTCGGGCCTACATGCATCCACTGTCTGTATGCCGGCATCATTCTGACGGTGTTCTCTTAAAGCCATGTTTCCCACCGCCGTGCAGTGACCCCTCACTCACATGAAGCCTAAGTGGTATAAGTATTTTTCCATGCTCTTTTGTCCTTTCTCAAGGGTTATTTTGCACAAAATAACACGTCATGGTTTTTAAAGCGGCCAAAAGAAAAATCAGTTCATAATCACCACAATAAAAAAAAAAAAAAAAACAGACTTCTTTTCTTGGCTGAGATCATTTGGACCAGTCCAACTGGAGTCTGTAAAATTGGTGTAAAAAGAAACTGAAATCGGAGACACTCTCTGTCTGTCTGTCTGTCTGTCTCAATTCAATTCAATTCAGTTCAATTCAATTCAGTTCAATTCAATTCAATTCAGTTCAGTATGCTTTATTGGCATGACTGCATTAATTACAATGTTGCCAAAGCAGGTGACAGGACCCTCTCTCTCTCTCTGTCTCTGTCTCTCTCTCTCTCTCTCTCTCTCTGTCTCTCTGTCTTTGTCTCTGTCTCTCTCGCTGTATTGCTCTCTTTTTCCCTCTCTCTGTCTCTATTTCTGTCTCTCTCTCGTTTTCTCTCTCTCTGTCTCTGTCTCTCTCTGTCTCTCTCTGTCTCTCTCTCTCTCTACGGCTTTCTCTCTGTCGGTGCAATTTGATTGATGCTCACCAACCGGTGTTTACTCTTGTTGGCCAATTGGAAGCGTGGCGTGGCAAGATGGGGAAGCACAACAGAGAGAGGGTCTAAAGTGGCAGTGTGAGGCGCAGACCACTGACACCGAGACAAATAGATAGAAAGCTGTTAGAGAGGACAGGGCACAGTGGGGAGGGGGGGAGAGGGAGCGAGAGGGAGGGAGGGTGACCCAGACACAGACACACTGAGAGGGTGCATTAGATTTGATTTCAGTGACAGAAGAAAACACAAGGAGCAAAAGACAGAGGGAGATGGAAGGAGAGAAAGACAGAATGGAGATGGGTGAGAAAGAAAGAAAGCGAAGGACAACAGATGAATGAAAGAGCAAAATAGAGAAAGACCAACAGATCAGACTGCCAGATACAATCTGAGTGATGGACAGAGAAAGACAAAGGACTTAAGCGACAGACAGAGAGCAGCAAGTGGTGAGAGGAGCATCAGGAAGGTTTACAAGAGAGAAAAAGAGAGAGAGAGAGGGAGAGGACAAGGTGAGAAAGGGAGGGATGGAGGCGTGGAGGAGTAGAGGTGCTGGTCATTCCTGTCAGCAGGTCTCTAAATGAAATGCGACAGCATTTGTTGGGGAGAAGATTGGAACGCATTATGGGCTGGCATGTCCTGTGACACCCTGCCTCAGAATGAGAGGGGGAGAGGGAGCGAGAGAGAGAAGAGAGAGAGAGAGAGAGAGAGAGAGAGAGAGAGAGAGAGAGAGAGAGAGAGAGAGAGAGAGAGAGAGCACAAAGACATAAAGAAAAAAAGATGGAGGTATAAAAGGGCCAATTGAATCCTTCGACCAAATGCCCACTTGCCCGTGTTAAACCTTTGAATGTGTGTGTGTGTGTGTGTGTGTGTGTGTGTGTGTGTGCGTGTGTGTGTGTGCGCGCGCACGCCACACAACCCCACAATGCATTAGCGCATCTATTTGTGCATTGTGCTCTGAATTCAAGTGTGTATTCTGCTTCCTCTGCCCCCATTACATTTGTTTGTTTGTGATGTATGTGTGTATCTGAGTCCTCATGTGTTTTCTGTAAAAACCAGGACCGGACCGGACCGTGCGCCCCCCCAGCCAGTTTCACTAACTAGGTTCCCTCACCTTGCTGAAGAGCGGTGTGTTTTTTAATCGGCTTGTTTGGTACACAGGTGGAGCGGAGCGAATGCGTGGTTAGGACTTTTATTTTGCGGACCCGGTTTTCACACCTCCATCTGTGCGTACCTTCCTCTGTGTGAGCGTGTGATCGTGCAGGAGGAGGGGTTTTAGCGTGGGCAGAGGAGAACAGAGGAGAGGGTGGATCTATAACAGACACGCTGCCCTCGCCTTTGTTGACTACCACCGCCTGGCCTGACTTATTGGCCGCACAGATTACTGCTCTATCGACGTCCTCCGTGTTTGTGTGTGTGTGAGAGAGACAGAGAGAGAGAGAGGGAGAGGAAAAATCAAAAGGAAGAAAGAAAGAATGAAATATAGAAAAGGAATATCAGGTATTGATAGACAAGCAGACAGACCTGTGGTGCTGTGCTGTATGTTGTGGGTATAACACTTCCATTAGCAGCCATGATACTGACCGTCTTCTGTGGAATTCCAGAATCCTGCCAAAATGTTGTTTTCTAGAGCATCCGGGTGGCGCGGCGGTCTATTCCGTTGCCTACCAACACAGGGATTGCCAGTTCAAACCCCCGTGTTGCCGCCGGCTTGGTCGGGCGTCCCTACAGACGCAATTGGCCGTGTCTGTGGGTAGGATGCCGGATGTGAGTATGTGTCCTGGTCGCTGCACTAGCGCCTCCTGTGGTTGGTCGGGTTCCAGTTCGGGCAGGCAGGCAGGCAGGCAGGCAGGCGGGCGGGCGGGCGGGCGGGCGGGAGGGAGGGAGGGAGGGAGGGGGAAGTGGGGGGGAATAGCGTGATCCTCCCACACTCTACGCCCCCCTGGTGAAACTCCACTGTCAGGTGGAAAGAAGCATCTCGGGACTCCACATGTATCGGAGGGGGCATTTGGTAGTCTGCAGCCCTCCCTGGATCGGCAGAGGGGGTGGAGCAGAGACCGGGACGGCTCAGAAGAGTGGGTAATTGGCCAAGTACAATTGGGGAGAAAAAGGGTTGAAATTTGGTTTTCTGGGGATGTCACCGGCAGACAATCTGTGAATCTAAAAACCTACTTCCTGGTTTGCAGATAGCCTGCTTTGTATAAGAAGTGTGAATATCAATGCTACATACAACTGTGTAAGAAAGTGCAACCTGTCAGCAAATCAGGGAGTTATCACATTCACGGATTGTCCACCAGTGACGTCACACACCGTTTTGGCAGGGTTTCAGAGACACCAGGACACTGCTCAGTATCATGGCTGCTAATGGAGTATTGTCCATACAACATGTGTTGTGGCAGAGTGGGCTGTGGACCAGCTGGTTTTAACTGGTGTTTTTAATCATTTTACGGTTCTTTACAATTGTTTACACACATTTTCTGAAATTGTTTGCTAATTTTCTCAAAACTCTAAACACAAAACAACACAAAATGCAAAACTCTACAAAATCTCTGGCAAAAGCTAACACTGCATTCAAACTGTTTTCTCTCTTTCCAAAATGGGTTTTTGCATCAAAATGACACACACATGCCATCATAGGAATAGGTCTTTCTACCAACCAACAACACACTGATGTGCCGGTCCGTAGCCAGTTGTAAAATATTGTTACAGTAATGTATAGCTACTCAAATATATATAAATAAACACACATGAATGCAATACAGTAACAAAAACTTTTTTTTTCAAAATGCAGTATTTTGGAACACGTTTGTTTTGCATGTAACACTTTACGTACCCACCAGGAGAAAACCAGGAAGAACATTCAGTTAGATAAAGGGTTCTCTGTAAAAACATGGTGGGAGGTATAGAACAACAAATCGTGAGTGGTTGATGAACCAGTTTGGGACCAGAGCAGCCCAGTAGAAAGTCACGCTGTCCCAGATGTCAGCATACCCGGACAGCTCTGGTCCGCCCCTCTGCTTTGCCGGAATGAGGATGCCATGTAGTGTGTCCAGGAATGTTATGAGAAGGGCGGTATTGTAGGGACCAAGGTTGGCATGGTGATGGGAGGATGTCTTGCTAGGCTACACATGGTGATATTCCCTCCAAGCAGTCCAGTGACATACACAATGGCACAGTAGCCAATAATGTTCCGTCCCCGTCCCTTTCTTTTGGCTCGGTTAAAGCCAGCCTCATCAATGATAATATAAACTTGCTGAATTGGAGTATCATCCAGCTCCAAGACTCTATGAAACAGACAACAAGACAATATGAGAAATAAACCTAGAGCAGTCAATATGGCAAACCACAATACACTGGATTACAGTACTCTTACAGTGCTGATGTGATAGTAAATTCACAGTGTAGTACTTACTTCCACATATTCATAGTGCTATTCTTTAACCTTCTCTGAGCTTCGCTCAAATGGCACCCTGTAGACCTGTTTCATCCAGATTTGGTTGTGCTGTAATGGTCTAATGTAGACAAGCCCACCTGGTGGATGTTATTGAATATTGTGTTGTCTGCCATTACATGGTTTTGGATTGCTCGTAGTCTAATGGTATTGTTTGCCACCATCATGTTTCCAATAGCGGTGTCCTGTTTTGGTGTGAAGAGCCGGTGTCTTCCACCATGGCCTGGTCATCTCTCAGTTCTGCAGAAGATCCAAAAATATGACATGATTGGTTACAGTAAGCTAAATAATTTATTTTTTTCAATATGAAACGATATTACTGTAACATTGGTCAACAATCACTGAGTAGCATCGGCCTACTGATATGTCGGACTGCAGTGTACTGTAGTATACATACATAAAGATTAGTAGCATAGTGTAGATAGTAGATAACTTACCGGTTCTCATTTCTGAATGAATTGATGATAGCTGTAACTGGGTAGCGGCTCAGGTTGGGCTGAACTCTCTGCCCAACCTCCCCCATACTCCATCCATGGTTGAGCACATGCTCAACCAATGTGGCCCTGATCTCATCTGAGACAACTGTCCTTCCTCGTCCTCGTCCTCGTCCTCATCCTCATCCTCATCTTCCTCCTCTTACTCTCACTCCTTGACCTCTAGCTTCACCATTGGCTCTCTCCATCTGGCCACCTAATCATCCCCCCATGTAATTCGCTCAATGAGTCTGCCCTGTCCACCTCAAGCTGATGTGTGGTGAGCGTTCTGGCACAAAATGGCTGCCGTGCATCACCCAGGTGGGTGCTACACATTGGTGGTGATTGAGCTGAGTTTCCCCCTCCACTGTGAAGCGCTTTGGGTGTCTAGATAAAGCGCTATATAAATGTAATCCATTAATATTATTATATTTTTGTTATTATTATTGTCCTCCAAAGCAGGAGAGCTTATCTGTGGCGTTGTTATGCTGTTAAACTCTGATACCCACTTTCCACCATGCTAATCTAGTTCTAGCTCTGGACCGGTGCTAGTACTGGTTCACAGTTGGTTCAACTTGTGAACCTTCTAAGAACCGGTTTGCTTTTCTATGGTCTTGGGCTGGCTAGAGAGCCATGTCATTGCATCGCTGCATCTGTGTAGGTTCGAGTTTTTTTACAATTTTCATGTGCCATTTCATCATTAAATTCATGTCTGAGAATTTTTGAGGCGAGAAATCAAGATAGATTTCAAATATTGGCAGTTTCAAGAAAATTGATGGCGAATCAAATCGTTTTTGGAGTTGACAAGCTCCACAAACTGACAACCAGCAGGCCAGCCTTGCTCCTAGACCCCGCTGTGAGCTGGCTGGAGCTCTCAACAGACCGGTCTCGTAGACAAGAGGCTTTTATTTCCCTGTTGACGGATGATTTGTTTAAATATCACAACACAAATGTCCATTATGAAATTGAAGGAACCTGATTATGTGCCTTGTTGTCCTGTGGGGTGACTGATTTGAGATTTATAAGGTTTCCTGGATTAATCTCAATATTTCTTAGGGTGAACTTTCTGGTGTTGTTTATCGATGTGTTTTTAAGCATAGGATTTCAGATAGTTATACTAAAATTAGGTTTTTAAATGCGAAAATGTGAATGTGGGGTGTCAAATAAAGTATGTGCTGATAAAACCATTTGATTCCTATCAAACTTTGATTTGAAGTGTCATTACTGAGTGTTAATGGGTGCATGCATCACTCGGCAGAACTGGTTGAATAATGCGTCCCCCCTCATTGGTCTTGTTGGTCATGGTGACCCTGCCCCAGCCCCTGGTGTAAGCGGTTCTTTCTTTCCAGCCCAGCACAGAGTTGGTGCCACCTTGGAACCAGTTTTGCTGGCCAACAGCTGGTTCTTTGGTTGTTGAGACGTGAAGAACTGGTTCGAGATTAGGCACTGGCTCCGAACCACCCCTCAAACTGCCTCGGTGGAAAAGGGGTTTGGGTGAACAATTTAAGCAACTCATGTTTATACCTGTGAGGAGTGGGTGTTGCCAGTTGGTAAATAAAGCTTGGCACTGTGATTGGTGTTGCTTTCCAGAGGAACACAAGAGATTTTAATTTTGAATGTTGTGCCGACTGTAGAGAACTCTGTGTAGTGTTTTGCAGAAAGTGTGATTTAGAGTTGAAAACTGAGTGTAAAGCAGGAATTATGCTTGCAGTTTTGCAGACTTGGTTTAGGGATTTGGTACATGAGTTTCAGGTTACAGTGATTGTGTTTCAAGTTCCAATTTTAGTGTATGAAACTCCAACAAATGGGCTGTTGTGCCCCGATTTACGATCTTTGTCCATGTCTCTTTGCCGGGGAACCCAGGCAGTGGCAGCAACCTTGCCACAGTGGTGGTCTGTACGGGTGTCCCGGCACGGGGAGGAGACTGGAAGGCACGCTGAGAAGGAAACTGTCGGCGAGGGCCGCAGCACTGGGGGAAGAAGACCTCACTGCATTGCAGGCTGGTGGCAGTGAGGGTGGTGCTGACCAGCTGAGGGACAACAGCCCGTGCCCAGTGTAGCCCTACCTAGCCAGCTCTGTCTGTCCCCACCAAGCAGCGTCGGCATCTTGACCAGGAGCAAACCCTGTGGTTCATAGTCTAGCTGCCTTGTGACGGAAGATGTGACCGCCTCTCCCGGTCTGCAAGGATAAATGGCGGGGAGCCACCTCGTGGAGGTGTGTGTGTGTGTGTGTGTGTGTGTGTGTGTGTGTGTGTGTGTGTGTGTGTGTGTGTTTGTGTGTGTGTGCTGTGCTGTGCTGTGCAGTGCTGTGGGAAGCGGACCTGGTCGACAGGCAAGCCATTCCCACTGTTAACATAAAATGTGTGAAAAACCACTTAAAGTGTTACAACCATCGTATCGACTCAAACCTCTCTGAATGCGAGGCTTTACACTCTCCTTCCTTCGGCTCTGACTGAGCGAACTCCCGGAAACCTGCCCTGACCCCAGGCCTTTAGGTTTAATGAGGTCAAAACAACATTCGCAACCTAATCTGGAAATACTGCGGCATAACGGAACGGAAAATAAGACGACAGGGGAGCACAGAGCAGAGAACACAACAACAACACAAAAAACTCCCACAATGCAACACTGAAGGGAAGTAATGATGATTTTCAATATTATATTGCAGGGATAACACTCCATTAGCAGCCATTACACTGAGCAGTCTTCCCTGTGTGTTTGAAACGCTACCGAACGTGTGTCCGCCGATGATGTCATCTACCGATAGGCTGTATAATGTAGCAATGCTACATTATACAGCGGTATGTGGGGTTGGCATTCACTTTCAAAATGCAGCCTGTTAGCAAACCAGGAAGTGAGTTTTCACACCGTCAAGTCATTGGCCGACACTTTTCTCTGCACATTTCCAGTGGCATTTCAGACACACTCAGTATTACAGCTGCTAATGGAGTGTTAGCGCTACAACACTATAGAGATAATGTCGAAAGCTGAGACTATTTCCCTCGTCATCATGTGACACAATGAAAAGAAAAACAGCGTAACGCAATGTAATGCGGCATAGCAGCCACGCCAAGCAACACAACACCGCACAACAAAACAACGAGTCTATCCAAAAGGTGTGCCGTCGGTTGAGTTCAGTTCATTAGTCACTTGGTAATTGGGTGAGCAGCACAAAGAGGCTGTTCCTTGACCCCAAGTGGTCCACCTCTGGGGCCACCCTGCAACCGATTAGCATGGACACCAATTGTCATTCATGTGACACCCACTGTGACCCCAGCGGCCACCTCCCCCACCGGCTCTCAGGATCTTTTGTAGACTGACTCTGCACTTTTAAACTCCTGTATCTTAAGAGCATTATCTCAAGAGTCCCCTCCCTTTTGTTTACTTGTCTTTTTCCCCTATATTTCTTTCTTTGTTCATTTTTCCTCCCTTCTTTCCCTCCTGCATGTCTACCTTTCCTCCATTTCTCTTGTCTTTTTCGTTTTCTTTTTTGGTCCGGCTCCACTGGGGGACCTGTGACTCCCCAAGCTCACCATCGCCCATCTCCCTGTTAAAAAGTCCCTGTCTTCTGCTGCACTTAACAGGGAGAGCTGGCCATGGAGGAGGCTGGAGAGCTGTTTGACACACAGTATAATCAAGACATCAACTTGTACACATTAGCGAGGCTAGCCCCCTGTCAAGGCACTCAGGTTTGACGGGGCTGGCCATGCTCATTTCCTTGTTTGACCACAATGATAACGTGCACGTGCGTGCATGTGTGCGTGCGTGCACGCATGTGTGTGTGTGTGTGTGTGTGTGTGTGTGTGTGTCTTAATAGAAGGTGGTTAGAGGTGTCACCCTGCACCCGTTTTAATGTGCTCCACAATTACAGCTGTCATCGCCCGAAGATAACGTCTATGGCTGTTTTTTATTACATATGCTCGTGCGCGCACAAAGGCACACACATTCACACTAAAGAGGGTGAAATATGGGGGACAAGGAAAAGGGCTTTGCCCATAAAAACACCTCAACGGGCCGCCAGCGTGAGCAAGGCTGTGTGTGTGTGTGTGTGTGTGTGTGTGTGTGTGTGTGTGTGCGTGCGTGCGTGTGTGCGTGCGTGTGCGTGCGCGTGTGTGCGTGCGCGTGTGTGTGGGATGAGCAGTCCTTTCCGCAGTCCCTTGCAGCAGTAGAGCTTCTTCACTCAGGCTTGAAATGCTGAAGCAGCCTGTAGACCTGTTGTGAAGCGGTTTCATGAGGACACGGCCCACTGAAAGCTGCTTTATCAGATTCATCAGAAGGGGCTCAACAACATTTAGTTCAGATGCAGCCCAAATTAAAGGTTGTCCCAATATTGTTTCCTGTATGAAATCGTTTCGCGATTAGATACACTGCTCTAGAGAGAACATATGGTCACATTTACTCGATATTTTACTTATTGATTGATTAATCGATTGATTGATTGAGTCAATGACTGATTGTAAAAATTAATTGGCTTTTACGAGGTGTCTGCCATCCTACTTTTAAGTGTGTGCAACCATATTTTATTGTGTAGTCAAGCCTTCCTCCACGATAAAATCATACAAAATTTGTGATGGTTTTTAAAAAAAAATTACATTTCTTTTCCTTCCCCTTTTTCTCCCCAATTGTATCCGGCCAAACTCCCCACTCTTCTGAGCCGTCCCGGTCGCTGCTCCACCCCCTCTGCCGATCCGGGGAGGGCTGCAGACTACCACGTGCCTCCTCCGATACATGTGGAGTCACCAGCCGCTTCTTTTCACCTGACAGTGAGGAGTTTCACCAGGGGGACGTAGCGCGTGGG
>NC_079224.1:34242512-34247512 GCF_029633865.1 Lampris incognitus
ACTATCCTTTACTTTAAATTGATTACAACTGCTCAAAGTGTTGTTTTTTAACATATATAAATACATTAATTTTTTTTGTAAATGCTACAACTGAATTATATGTTTAAAGGAAAATTTAAACTGAAGGAAAATTATGAAATAAAAAACTAAAATTCTAGCTATCTATCTATCCATACATCCATCTTTCATATTCAAATCATCCAGTTTATGTGTTCATTATTTCATTACAATGTTCACTTTCATTTTACTCAAGCTCTCGTCTCCATGTTTCTCTCCTCTCTCTCTCTCTCTCTCTCTCTCTCTCTCTCTCTCTCTCTCTCTCTCTCTCTCTCTCTCTCTCTCTCTCTCTCTCTCTCTCTCTCTCTCTCTCTCTCTCTCTGTTAATCCGTCTGTCTCCATATGATTCTCTAAATGAACTGAAACGTGGCCTGTCCCACAAAGGCAGGCACCATATTTCTCCTCTTAACCATGGCGGCAGTCTGCATTGTGTAGTGCAATGGGACCTGGTTACAATAGTTGGGATGGTGTTGCGTGGATGTGTGTGTGTACGTGTGAGTGTCGGCGTGCAAAGAGGGGGTTCCCAACCCCCTTTAAGCAGACAAAGACCCCAATTTGTCACTTCATGTACAGCTGTTGACCGGGAGGGTTCAGTTTGTGTGTGTGTGTGTTTTGCTTGCAAGCATGAGTTTGTGTGTGTGTGCGTGTGTGTGTGCGTGTGTGCGTGCGTGTGTGCGTGCGTGCACGTGGGTGTTTGTGTGTAGTTAGGAGAGAGGGAGGGAGGGAGGCAGAGAAAGAATGAGTTGGGGTATCCTTTTCTGACCCGATAAAACCACTGCGGGGTGGGTGGTTGGGGGGGGGTGAGAGGGCAGTGACTAAAAAAGAAGGGTAAATGGTTTTCTTCTTTTTCTGTGGGAATGTTTGTGCAAGAGGACAATACACCAGCCACTCTATGGCAGGCTCTGTGTGTGTGTGTGTGTGTGTGTGTGTGTGTGTGTGTGTGTGTGTGTGTGTGTGTGCAGCTGTATACTTTTTTTTCTTTGCTCTCAGTTCACCTTTTTCGGGTCTGTTTTGTTTGCCGGGTGAATTTATAGGTACTTCTGTTGAACGTTATGATGTGACATCAGACGGTAGTACACTTTCAAGCAGCTGAAACAACAGTTTTGAGTAGCTGTGAATAGTAGGTGTGAACTGGACAGTCGGCAATATCTATATCATTATCAATATCAGGCAATGTGTTTTCCACCGGCAAGACAAACCAGGTGCAAACAATACACGGCGTAAGCTAAAATGACATTTCCATTTCCAAATGATCTTTCTCTCCAGTCATTGTGTACTTTAAAGGCGCTATATGCGAGATTTAGAACATCAATATAGCAGCAAACAGCTATTTGCTATGTAAAGCGATTGTGCAGTAATGGTGTCCTGAGCAGAGAATGAGGTCACACTCCCTCTGTGTGTGTTGGAATCCGAGTTTCTCTGTTCTTTGTTTTGGAAGCCGATTCAGCCTCGCGTGCATGTTAGCGCATCGCATGTGCATGTTAGTGCATGTGAGGTGGCTAGCATTAGCAGGCTAGCTAGCAAGCTAATAATTACGTGGATTTAGGTCACTCGGCAGATCAAAGAACTAGCTACTTACCAAGCTGAATACGTTACTCGTGTTAATAAAATAACTCTATAAAAATCAATATTTCAACCAACAAAATAATAGCCATGAATGTGAAATAGCCAAATAGCCAAGAACAGGAAGAGGGGGTGGAGGGGGGAGGAACTCGAAGGGAGTTGGGAGGTTTGTTTTGGTTTGCTGGTGCTGAATTTCATATATAGCACCTTACGTATGACTTGCTCTTGAGGAATAATAGCCTCATCTAGGCCAAACCCTTACCATCTCTTAAACCCTTTCTGTCTATTGTGAGTCATTCTCCAGTAGCGCTGCCACTTTAAATTGAAAATAGATTAAATTAAAATTAAATTTGAAATTTTATACCAACACATGCTTTGAAAATGAACAGAGGAATTTGGTATTTTAAATATGTGTATACATAAATATATATATAGGACTCCACCAAGGTTGTCCCTTGTCTCCGATTCTGTCTGTGATATTCATGAACAGGATCTCAAGGTGCAGCCAAGGTGAGGAGCGTGTCTGTTTTGGGAACCTCAGAATTTCATCTCTGCTCTTTGCAGATGATGTGGTTTTGTTGGCTTCATCAGAACGTGACCTCCAGCGCGCACTGGGGCGGGTTGCAACTGAGTGTGAATTGGCTGGGATTAGAGTCAGCACCTCCAAGTCTGAGGCCATGGTTCTCTACCGGAAAATGGTGTATTGCTCCCTCCGGGTTGGGGATGAGTTGTTTCCTCGAGTGAAGGAGTTCGAGTATCTCGGGGTTTTGTTCATGAGTGAGGGTAGGATGGAGCGGGAGATTGACTGGTGGATTGGTGCAGCATCAGCAGTAATGCAGATGTTGTACTGGACCGTTGTGGTGAAGAGGAGCTGAGCTGGAAGTCAAAGGTCTCAATTTACCAGGCAGTCTTCGTTCCAACCCTCACCTATGGTCATGAGCTTTGGGTAGTGACCAAAAGGGTGAGATCGCAGATACAAGTTGCTGTAATGAGTTTCCTCCATAGGGTGTCTGGGCTCAACCTTAGAGATAGGGTGAGGAGCTCGGACATCCGGAGGGAGCTCAGAGTAGAGCCACTGCTCCTTCGCGTCGAAAGGAGCCAGTTGAGGTGGTTCGGGCATCTGATCAGGATGCCTCCTGGTCTCCTTTCTTTGGAGGTTTTCCGGGCACGGCCAACTGGGAGGAGACCCTGGGGTAGACCCAGAACTCGCTGGAGGGACTACATGTCCAATCTCGCCTGGGAACGCCTTGGGATCCCCCAGGAGGAGCTGGAAGGCGTTGCTGGGGAGAGGGACGTCTGGAGTGCCCTACTTAGCCTACTGCCACTGCGATCCTACCCCGGAGAAGCAGCTGAAGATGAATAAATGAATGAATAAATAAGGGAATAACGAAAAGTGAAATATGGCAAAGCTGAAAGAAATACAATGAAATATTATCCATCCATCCATTATCCAAACCACTTATCCTGCTCTCAGGGTTGTGGGGATGCTGGAGCCTGTCCCAGTAGTCATTGGGCGGCAGGCATGGAGACACCCTGGACAGGCTGTCGGACCATCACAGGGCCTGAAATATTATGAAAATATGAAATATTATGAAAACTGATATCAATTTAGCTAGGTAATGAAGCTGAAGGCATTTCAATATGCCATTAAACAAAAAACAAGAAATAAAGGTAGTGTTTCATGAAATGAAGGACAACAAGCCTGATTGTCCAGATAGACAAAGAGAGATAATGCTAATACATCCTAGGTGTGAAGTATATTATTGTTAAAAAAAACAACCTTTTTTTATGAAACCAAATCTCTGTTAAGTGTTTTTAGAAATATAGTGCAATGTTTTGCAATCTTTCTGTTCATATTTTTCACTTGTCTCTGTTTATGCCCTGGCATCCACTTCTCCACTGGATAGACCTGTGCAGTATTCAGCCTGAGACATTTTTGACTATCAAAATTTTATTGTGTTATATGGGCAAGTGCTTTGTGCTTTGTGGCGTGATGTTTATGCGGCAGTAGGTGTCAGTTTCATGTTGTAAACAGATTAGATTAAGTACGTTTTGCTTTTCACTGGAAACAAGTTTCACGGCTCCTTTTGTTCCCATGGACTCCTACATTTGGTGACCCCATTTTGTTTTTGGACGATTCCAAAGATTTTTTTGTTGTTTTGCAAAATTGACAATGAACACAGTTTCTCAGAAACTATTGGAGTTTTGGGAAAAACAAGCTACAGCTTGGTTTTTCCAGAAAGAGGCATAATTTGCACAATTAACTCCGAAGAATTACCGCAGATGACACAAAGTATTGTTATGTTGTCTCTGCTCTCGGAAGCTCAGCAGCGGCCAGGGTTGTGGGTATTCTTGAGGACCCTCCTGAGGAAGGCAAATATGCAGCACTGAAAACGTACCTCCTAGAGACTTTCAGATTAATTGAATCCGAATGCACCCATTAGCTTCTCTCTCTGCACAGTATTGGTGACGCAGAGCCTTCAGAATCAATGGACGACATGCTAGCTCTCCTAGGGAATCACAAGTCGCGCTTCCTTTTCATTGAGCTGTTCTTGCAACAGCTACTGACGCAGGTAAGAGCAGCGTTAGCTAACACATTTACTAAAGATTACTGTGGCCTGGCCAAAGAGGCTGCTAAATTTTTCTCCGCCAATCGGTAACGCTGCATGGCTGTTCTGGGCCCCGCCCACATCAACTCATTGCTACCTGGGGACACGATGGCTGTTGCTGCCGCCACAGCAGCCTGACAACAGCAACCCGTAGACCTGTGCTATTAACACACGCGGTATGACCCAGAGCTAAGAAGTGCCCACCCCCCATGCAACGTCAGTGTATCAGGAAATGCCAGGGTCAGCGGTCATTCGCTGCAATGGGTTCTCAGGTGAGCGTCCTGCCCGCATCACGGATGAACATACAGGCTGATGGTCAGGATGGGGCGATGCCACTGCAGTCAAAGGTGGACGCTGTGGCGGACTTCCCGTGTCCACTCACCGTGAAGTCCCTGCAGGAGTTTTTGGGCATGGTGAACTTTTATCTTTGGTTTGTTCCCCGAGCAGCTCAGCTCATGGACCGCCTTTATGAAGTTCTCAAAGGCAAGCCCGCCAAGCACCCTGGTCCACAGAGAGGGACAGAGCGTTCATGGATGTTAAAAAGGCTCTTGCTGATGCGAAAATGCTGGCGCATCTGTTACCTAATGCACCGACTGCTATCATAACATACACTTTGGACTGTGCTGTCGGTGTCGTGCATAAGCAGAGGGTAAAAGGCGCCTGGCAGCCGCTTGCCTTTTCAGCCAGCAGCTTTGCCTCAACGAGCAGAAGTACAGCACCTTCGAGCTCCTCGCCTCTGCCTTGCTGTTCAAAACTTTCGTTCCTGCTGAA
>NC_079224.1:34252512-34303786 GCF_029633865.1 Lampris incognitus
CAATTATACACACACACACACACACACACACACACACACACACACACACACACACACACACACACACACACACATACACACACACACACTTGGACACGAGGAAAATGATCTTCAAACAGTAAACATGGCGGTGGAGGAGTTTAAATACCAAGTAGAAATGCTTAGTGCACACTGTCATGTAAGAATACTGGCTGCTGAATATTCGAAGCTGAAAGAAAAAGGTATTTGGGACAGCCCTCAAAGTAACAGAAGATAGACTCTATGCTATATGGATCTATTCTATGTGGCTCTATTCTATATGGATCTGTTCTATATGGATCTATTCTATGTGGATCTATTCTATATGGATCACAGACTGTTGGTTTCTGAACTGGGTCAAATACAGTGTTTGGCACTAATGGATGCAGATGTAACTTTGTCTTGTCGGGATTTGTGTATTGTGTCTTGTGCCTAGGGGGCTGTGTTTGTGTGTTTGTATATTTGTTGTTTTTCTGTTGAGGGTTGTCTTCTATTGTGCTGGGTGCCGGAATGTTTTTTTTTTTTGTAGATTTTTTTTTGTTTTTTTTCCCCCCTATTACTCCCCAGTTTTACTTTGGCCAATTACCCCACTCTTCCGAGCCATCCCAGTCTCTGCTCCACCCCCTCTGCTGATCCGGGGAGGGCTGCAGACTACCCCATGCCTCCTCCAATACATGTGGAGTCACCAGCTGCTTCTTTTCACCTGACAGTGAGGAGTTTCACTAGGGGGACGTAGTGCGTGGGAGGCTCACACGATTCCCCCAATTCCCCCTCCCCCCCGAACAGATGCCCCGACCGACCAGTGGAGGCACAAGGGCACCGACCAGGACACCTACCCACATCCAGCTTCCCACCTGCAGACATGGCCCATTGTGTCTGTAGGGACGCCTGACCAAGCCGGAGGTAACATGGGGATTCCGACCGGCAGTCCCCATGTTGGTAGGCAACGGAATAGACCGCTACGCTACCCAGACGCCCTGTTGATATTTATTTTTATGTTTATATTTACATTTATGTTTAGGTTTATGTTTGGGTGATATTTATGTGTTGTGTTGGGTTCTGGAATGTTTGGTGTGTTGTTAATTAATGTGTCTGAATCATTCCATAAGGGATGGGTCATGTACATGACCAGACACCAAAATAAATATTCATTCACTCACTCGCTCACTCACACACACACACACAAACACACACACACTCACTCACTCACTCACTCACTCACTCACTCACTCACTCACTCACTCACTCACTCACTCACTCACGCGCACACAAATACACACACATACGTCAAAGACAATATGATTTCATCTAAAGCTCGGCGTAAGGTTGACTACATGTATGGCCCTATTCGTGCCGGTCCCCTCGGTTCCCTCTCCCTGTATGGTGGACTGAGAGAGAGATAATGACTGGTTTGGGTACAAAGGCACTTTGGCTTGTTTTCTCTTGGCTGTGTAGCGTAATGGTTGATGATTGCATCTACAATGACAGTTTGTGTGTCTGCAGGACAGACAGAGGAGAGTGCACGTCCAGTTTCATCTCTAGTTGTGTGTGTGTGTGTGTGTGTGTGTGTGTGTGTGTGTGTGTGTGTGTGTGTGTGTGTGTGTGTGTGTGTGTGTGTGTGTGTGCCCCCACACCCGCAAAGTAGTGGAAGCGGTGTCGTTGTCGAAGGTAGCAACATGCTATTGGCAGCTGTGGAGTGTCTGGTGTTTATTCCCCATCTGTAACTGCTAATTGGCTGCTGAGCTAGAGAGACAGAGAGAGAGAGACGGAGAGAGACAGAGAGAGAGAGACAGAGAGAGAGGGATACAGAGAGAGAGAGAGAGAGAGAGAGAGAGAGAGAGAGAGAGAGAGAGAGAGAGAGAGAGAGAGAGAGAGAGAGAGAGAGAGAGCGAGCGAGAGAGAGAGGAGATCAATGAATGACAGTTTGTGAAAGAGAAACAGATGAAGGGTGACACATTGAAAGAGAGATAGAGTTTGAAAGGGAAGAATAAGAGAGGGCACTGAAGAGCAAGAGAACATGGAGGAGTGAGAGAACGAAAGGAAAAGGACAAGAGCAGAGGAAAAGCTATTTATGTTGGCTAATGATTGGGCCCAGTAATAGTTATCAGTGTTTTAGGGCCAATATTATGGCCATGTAACGAAGGCCTTGATTACTTTATTAGCCTCTTCAAGTCATTCAGCTAGCGCTTACCAATGTAACCCCCCACCCCCACCCCACCAATGCACCCCACACACACACACACACACACACACACCCTCCCCCTCTCCCCTCCTCTATCTGTCCATTCTTTCCCTCCACATCTATCCCACTTTTTCTCACATCCTTACCCCCCCCCCCCACTTCCATTTCTTGCTGTGCCTCATGATGATGAAATCAAATTAGGTGGACGGCACAGGTCTAAATCACGTCCGTGTTGCGGGCCGTGACATAAAGAATGGCCACGTTGAGGTTACCCAGAGTTCACAGCAGATAATGAAAGAGACAGGGGAGGTAATAGCATGACGGAGTGGTGGGGTTCAGAATGGGGGGAGGGGTGTGTGTGGGGAGGGTGGCAGGAAAGGGGGTTAATACGAGGGGAGGGGTGGAGGTTCATTTGGAGGGTACCTGTCTATATGACCACTCCATCTGGCCGCTTTCGCTTTCACTTTTGCTGCGTTAGTCTACTTCTCTTAAGCCTCCATCATCTGTTCCCTCGTTCTTCTCCGCCTCTGCTTTCCTGCTTGTCCTTCTCTCTCTCTCTCTCTCTCTGTCTTTCTCTCTCTATCTGTCTCTCTCTCCGTCTCTCTCTCTCTCTCCATCTCTCTTTCTGTCTCTCTCTCCCCCTCTCTCTTTCTCCCTCTCTCCCTCTCTCCTCTCCTCTCCTGATAGTGATAAAGGTTTCACACTCAATTAAGTAAAGTATCACCTAAAAGGAATCTAGCTCCTGTTAGACATTCACTTAGTACTTATACCCGGGATGGTTAGCCACTTCCATAATGGCATATCTCTTTCAAGTCTATTTGTCACAGAAAACCCTCACATATCCAATTTAGCCATCGGTCCTACTCTAATTGACAACTGACATTGTCCCCTACTTGTAAAAGTGCCTTGTGACCCTGGGATCAGGGCAATATATTGAAAATGAAGTGTAAAATGTTAAAAAAAAGATGCATTGGCATCGGTGAGATAATTGAACCTGCACTTCTCAGTCTAAGAAACAGTGCACATGCTTGCGAACGCCAGTGCATGCTCGTGCACACACACACATATTATAGAAGGGAGAGCAGTTTTGAATTAACATTGTGCCATTCATATCTTAAAATAAAAGAGTTTTCATGATAACTTATTTAGTATTTGACTCCATCATTGCTGTGAAAAACTGTACTGAGTGATTGGAGGATGGGAATTGATGATGGTGGTTAAACTTAGGGGCGTAAGAAAATATTGATACAGTCGAGTATCGCGATATTATCTTTTGTGATACTGTATCGATTCTCAAAATCACTATATCGATTTTCAATTGTTTACATATAAAAGTTCGTGAGAAACATTTTGTGTTGTGTGTAACCCCCACAACCGCTAGGTAACAGTGTTGTAATCTATCTTCAGCCATTTGACTCTTCCACCCCAACGCAACAATGCAAACTGAGATAGGAAGTAGCATACAGGCCTATGAAGTCACAATATGTCGCCTTTCTTACAGTATCGCAATATATCATGATATATTGAATCATAACCCCTGTATTGCTATATGTATCGTATCGACAGATTCTTGCCATACATCGCCCTAGTTAAACTGGTTTCTCAGAGTATGTCCATACCATTTCATAGAAATTTGAAACAGATAGAAAGCTTTCTGTCCACACGTGCGTTTTCAGATCGCATCAAAAAAAAAAAAAGGAACTATTTTCTTAGACACCGAACTACACCTACATGAAACTGCTCACAAGGTCTGTGGATTATCTTGAGTAACCGGGTCATGATTTCTGGAAAGAGGCATTGCTGTTGAGTTTTTCAAATGTTTTTTTTTTTTTTTTTTTTTGGCGAGTGCCATCCAGTTCCATTGTATTCTAGAGAAGGTAGACATCTCTACAGCTGATATATCCAAAACTTGGCAACTCACACCAAAATGATCTAGATAGATAAATAGCACTACAGGTAAGAGGAAAAACATGTATTTTTGATTTTGGGGTGAACTGTCCTATTAAGTCTCCTCTACTGGGCATGTGCGGGCCACTTAAGCTGGCAACTTTACCTGAGAACAATTTTTTTTTACCCAAGATCACATGACAATCATACTGAGGTCACATGACAAGCATACTGAGATCACATGACAATCATGACAATTTTTTTTCTTGCTTCCGGTGTGAGAAGATGGTGGCGCGAATTCATGTTTACAGTGGCCTCAGAGCCTCACCCAGGACCGGTGTGGGAAGATGGCCGCGCAAACTTGCATTTGCGGGGGCCTCACCCAGTGCTGTCCATGTGGTGTCTTTGTCTACGTCTACGTCTAGAATTTGTTTGTCTTCGTTTGATACCTGGGAGAGCTTGGTCTGCCGTGTCCTGTGGGCCCAGGGACCACTGTCCTGACCAGAACTGCGTCCGAACAGGTAACACCAGGGGCGGTCTGATGAGACGCAGAAGTAGGGCAGGCTAAGCTAACTGCTAGCCCATGCAGATCGGCAGTTCCGATAACACCGAGGGCGGTCTGGCGGAGGCCTCGCCTAGCATTGACTGTTTTGGTGTTGTTGTGTGGAGTGCGGGGAGGTGTGTCGAAGGTGTCTGGCTAGGAGAGCTGGCATTGGGTCGGCTGGGGGAGCCTGGTCTACTGTATCCAGTGGGCCCAGGGACCACGGCCCTGCCTGGAGCTACACCCAAGGAGGAAACACCGAGGGCGGTCTGACAGAACGCAGAAGCGGGGCAGGCTAAGCTAACTGCTAGCCCATGCAGACCAGCAGTTCCGACAGTCGTCCTGGCTGGCGTTCGTTCTCTGGACAGTGGAATTTTCAGACTGTGTTGCACTGAGTGGACTGTGTTGTTAACTGTTTGACAATCATGCATCAGCATTTTCAAAAAGCTTTGTTTTCTCCATTCACACTACAACGCAAGACTGCCATTTTCAGATTTCTCCTGTCTGGTGAGTGTTTTTGAAAAGCTTCATTCTCGGTGGTCGAAAAGGCCGGTTTAGTGTGGAAGCAAGGCCAAAACAAGGAGAAAAAGAGACGTGTTTTCAAATTCATTCGAGTTAGTGCGGACAAACTCTAAAACACATTGTTCAGACCCCAGGATGGGTTGTGTATCTCTGTCTATGAGTCCTCTGAGTGTCAAAGGCACCACAGTGGTTTGTTTAAAAGAGCGTCATGGTAAAACAATTATTCTGATGGGAATGCTGAATTATTAACACATCGTGTTTTTCATGAGTTAGTCCCCATCGACAGGTCTCTTAAAACTACGTTGGGCGTTTTATTCGCTTAAACAGACCTGGTGGGCATGTATCTTAATTCACATTTTCATTTTTTCGCAGCTTCAGAAAAGTTTGCTTAAAATTCGCTGACAGCTGGGTGGAAACATAGCTACTGACAAAAGGAAATGTGCTCTTAAAATCTCTCCAAAACGTCATGAGATGGTTGCAGCAAGACCTCACAGGTGTGTGTGTGTGTGTGTGTGTGTGTGTGTGTGTGTGTGTCTGTGTGTGTCTGTGTGTCTGTGTGTGTCTGTGTGCGTACGTCCTGGTAACGCTAAGCTAACAAGACACCTGTCACTGTTTACAGTCTCTTCCTCTGTTGTTTTTCCTCTCATTAACAAATACCTCCACATGGTGTGTTCGGTTCCCCTGCACACAATCACATGCATACCTCCAGTTAGTCCGCCCTGACACGATAACCAGGGCTGACCTTTGACCTCTGCTGCCGACACAACTCACTTCCTGTTTCTTCCCTGTGTGATCAGTCTGGGTAAATGAGATCAGCAGGGTCAAATGAGTTATGTTGTTAGGCACCATGTGCCCCTAATTAGTACACCTGCTTCTATGTGGGCGGTGTGTTTGGTCCTGGAAGTGGTGTTTGCTCAAACAAAGCGTTATCTGTGTCTCTTCCATACAAGTCTTGGGCCCTGTGGCCCACCATGTAATCCACACCTTATAACTCAGACATATGCAGGGCTTTACATCCTGCCCCTATATGTTCAAAACAACACAGTCTCACAGAGAAAATGTTCATACTATACGGGGGCGTCGGGGTAGCGTAGCGGTCTATTCCGTTGCCTACCAACACGGGGATTGCCGGTTCGAATCCCTGTGGTACCCTTGGCTTGGTCAGGCATCCCTACAGACACAATTGGCTGTGCCTGCGGGTGGGAAGCCGGATGTGGGTATGTGTCCTGGTCGCTGTGCTAGCGCCTCCTCTGGTCGGTTGGGGTGCCTGTTCGTAGGGGAGGAGGGAACTGGGGGGAATAGCGTGATCCTCCCATGCACTACGTCCCTCTGGTGAAACTCCTCACTGTCAGGTGAAAAGAAGCAGCTGGCGACTCCACATGTATCGAAGGAGACATGTGGTAGTCTGCAGCCCTCCCCGGATCAGCAGAGGAGGTGGAGCAGAGACCAGGACGGCTCGGAAGAGTGGGGTAATTGGCGAGATACAATTGGAGAGAAAAGGGGGGGGAAATACCCCCCCCCCCAAAAAAAGACAAGAACTTATTTCTGACACCGTAGAAAAATCTGTGGGTTTAAAGTTGTGCAGTCTGTCCCATTTAAGAGGATTAATGTTTTCAGCCATGTGTTGGTAATGAATGAATTATTGCACTTTATCGGTTTCAATAAAATTTGGAAATTGCAATTTGCCTCATTCAGGACATTAACTCTTCCTAATTTTACCTAAGTCATGAATGAAGACAACACTCAAACTGAAAAAAGAAGCACGACATTAATAATGCTGCAACTTGACTCTCTGACATTTTGTGACCAACATGTGAGGTTTCTTTATTTATCGTATAAGATAAGATATACTATGTGTGTATGAGGAAAATATCACTTATACACACATACCATATCTTATGCAGAAAAAAAGCATATTCAAATGAATATTTCTCTACCTGTGAAAGCTACTTTTGAGGCGGCATGGTGGCCCAGTGGTTAGCACTGTTGCCTCACAGCAAGAAGGTCCTAGGTTCGAACCCCAGGCCGTCCCAGGTCCTTTCTGTGTGGGGTTTGCATGTTCTCCCTGTCTGCGTGGGTTTCCTCTGGGTGCTCTGGTTTCCTCCCACCGTCAAAGACATGCATAATAGGGTCAATACTCCTGTCTGTGCCCCTGAGCAAGGCAGTGGAAAGAAGAACTGGAGTTGGTCCCCGGGCGCTGCAGCTGCCCACCACTTCTATACAACAGGATGGGTTAAATGCAGACGTAACATTCATTGTAACCTGTACAATGACAAAATGAAGTGGCTTTTTTTGTTCTTTCTTCTTCTGCTTGCCTTTACATTCATGATAAAATCAATACAATAGGAAGTGGTGATCTGTGAAATATTGTCAACGACAGCACCCAATTGCCAAAGCAAGTTGCTTACCAAAGGTAAAATAGTGAACCCAGACCTCTATGAATGGCTTATTTGTATGGTTGTGATTTTGAATCCGAAGGTGTCGTCCTTCAGTTCTTCCTGTGCCCTTGAGGACACCTTGTCCTTCATTCACTAAATTGGACTTTAATTCTGTGGGTTGGGGTGCCAAAATGGAAATAAAAAGCCCATTATATGTTGCCTGCGGCGGGGGCTTGTTGACTGGGTTTTATTACAGCGGGGGACGAAGCCGCTTGATGCCTTCATTTAGGGCCCTGAGCATCCAGCACTGACAGCACGGTGACAGTACTGGTCCCTGTGGCACCGCTAAAATAGGAGGGAGGGAGAACAAACATGAGAGAGAGAGAGAGAGAGAGAGGGAGATTCTGTCTGTATATGCATGTAGCCACCTATATATGTGTGTGTGTGTGTGTGTGTGTGTGTGTGTGTGTGTGTGTGTGTGTGTGTGTGTGTGTGTGAGTGAGTGTGAGACAGTATCTGTGTCCTGTGGTCCAGGCTGGCATGGTAAGGCGTGCCTGTATAAATGTTCCCATAAAGCTGACAGCCAGACATATGTATGGATCCCCCATTAAAATTTTACTGCTAATCACCATGGATGGCCTGGCTGCCTGGCTGGCTAACTTCTCGCACATGTGTACCTGTGCAAACACACACACACACAGCCACCAGAGCATGCATGCATACACACATGTATGCACCTGAGCAAATCATTCATGCACATGTGTGCAGACAGATTGGTATGGGAGCACATGTGTGCAGCTGCAAATATGATACACATTAACTATATATGCACAGAGTAACATTTATGTGCATGCACTTTACGTGCACATAAACAAAGGCTCTCTCACACACACACACACACACGCATGCATGGACACATGCACGCACGCACACGCAAACAAACAGGCACACGCTCTCTGTACCAATTAGTGGTAATAATCAAACTATTAAGTGCAATTCATCACTGATAAGCAGACAGTTAGCCTTTAACCAGTGAATATCAAAGAAAATATTCAGTGCAATGTGCTTTACACGAGTCTGTAAAATGAGTCATTAAGAATAAGAAAACATTTATAAATAGAATCAAAAATATAATGAGAATATGCCTATAGAGTGCATGTGTGTGTGTGTGTGTGTGTGTGTGTGTGTATATATATATATATATATATATATATATATATATATATATATATATATATATCCCTCTTAACCCTTTTTTTTCCCCGGGTGGTGTTTGTCTTCCTCAAGCTCGGGTCCTCTACAAGAGGCCTGGGAGTGTGTGGATTCTGCGCAGTATCTTAGCTGTTCGTGGACCGCACTTTTCTGGACTGAGACCTCAGATGTTGTTGCTGGAATCTGCTCGAGCCACTCTCCCAGTTTGGGGGTCACAGCCCCTAGTGCTCCTATTACCACTGGGACTACTGTGGATTTCTCCTTCCACATCCATCTAGTTCTTCCTTCAGCTCTTGGTATTTCTCTGCCTTCTCGTGCTCTTTCTTTCCGATGTTGTCGTCACTCGAGATTGCTAAATCAATCACTACTGCTGTCTTCTGTTCCTTGTCGACCACCACAATGTCTGGTTGGTTAGCCAGCACCTGCTTGTATGAGAGTTGTTTATTTATTATATTGGGACGCAATAAAATCATTTAAGAGGATTAAGCTCTATGATTTATCATCCAACAAAACATTAATGATGTTACCAAGTCCTGAAGTTTCACTATATGCTGTAATGGCTGACACCTTTTTACATATAGCAATAAAAGGACCGCAGTCAGGAAAGGAAACATATATACTTTTTTATATTTTGATATTTTGTCATTATTTTTCTACTTTAACTCAATTATGTTAAATGTTCCGGTAGCTCCCATGATTGCTAGAGCAATGTTTTGATTGTCAGTACAATAGGTGATCATATTCGTATGTCGTAAATAACATAGGATTTGATCTCTGGAGTGTTTTCTTGCATGGCAGGTCTACACTTGTAGGCAAAGTTCATCAGTAGGTTGGCAGACTCATAAAAATCCATGTTCCGTGTCAGTGTTGTAAGACTATCAGCTGAGGTGTCACAGGGAGGAGAGGGAAGTGATGGCGTATATGGTGAAAAGAGGCTTAGCGGGTGGAGGACTACGTGTGGGACGTCAGGCTCCCTCCACTGATAAAGAAGTTCCTCCGGTGACCTTCACTGAGTAATGGACTGAAGGACTTTCAGAAACCCAGGGGACCCGTAGACCTCCCACAAGGCACTTTTCAAAAGAAAAGATGGTATTGTGCAGGATGACATGAAAGCATGTGTGTGTGTGTGTGTGTGTGTGTGTGTGTGTGTGTGTGTGTGTGTGTGTGTGTGTGTGACTGTCCTTATATGTTACATGAAGATAGTGTATGGCTGTGTGTGGGAAAGCTGAAGTGAGAGAGAGCTACATATACAATGTACTATGCCTTAGATCTAGGCAAACCAAGTCGGAATAATGAGAACAGAGAAACGGACATGATCGGTGAGAAAAACGGAGGGAGAGGGAGTGAGAGCAAGAAAGAGTGAGAGAGGTAGTAATGCATGCATGCATGTTATTGAGTTGGACTTCAGCCCTCTCTGTTCTCCAGGCAAGCCGTGGGTGTGCATATAAGGCCGCCGGAAGCAGTCGACAAGGAGTGCCAAAGTCCCTCTTGTACCGTCATCATCCACTCCCCCCTCCTGTCCCTCCCCCCTTATCCACTCCCCCCTCCTGTCCCCCCCCCCTTCTCCAACTCCTACTTACTACCCCTGTCTTTTTCCTCACCCATCAGCTCCTCCCTTCCATAAATTCCTTACGCCACTGGTCACATAGGTGTGTGTGTGTGTGTGTGTGTGTGTGTGTGTGTGTGTGTGTGTGTGTGTGTGTGTGTGTGTGTGTGTGTGTGTGTGTGTGTGTGTTTCTAGTGTGTTCGTGAGAGTAAATAAAGACATCGTTGGTGAGGTCATGGAGGCAAAGGTGAAACAGCGGTTGTGATCGTTATCCTCGGGGCGTGTGGGTGTGTAGGTGTGAGTGTGTGTGTCTGTGTGTGTTTGTGGGCAGGTGTGACTGGGTAGCCGCTCCCTTCTCTCCCATCTGTCGGCTAACTCCGTTACTTCACGTGTTAGCAGGGAAGGATGATGTGTATGCACACACGCACATGCACGCACACACACACACACACAGGCCTTTTGCCAGAAGTGAAAGAGGTACCTGACTTATGGGCTGTAATAAGAGGCAGTAGAAAAGGGAGGGTCTTTTACTAGCAGGCCCAGGGGACCGAGGACCGTGTGAGTGCATGTGAGTATATAGGTGTTCATGATAATTGTGCATGTGTTTGAGTGTGTGTGTGTGTGTGTGTGTGTGCGCGCATTGTGTGTACACTCGTGGTGGCTCTGTGGTCAACCCTGTTACAACGCCAACTTGTCCGTGCTAATGTCATTAGCTGAGGGCAGTATGGGGTCAGGCCGAGCTACCTACAGCACCGAACGCCCGGTAGTTACAACATAACCAGGGGCGACTTGAAGGACACATGAAGAAGGTATGGTGTTTGGCCTCATTATCACAAATTATGACCTGCATCTCCGTGGGGTTCACAGTGGATTTCAGGGGTAAATGTGAAGTAAAACAGCAATTTCCTTCCCCGCCGTCGCCCTTCATTGAATGACCAGATGAGCAGCCCTGGGAGGGGATTGAAAGTGAGATATTGAGACACTTCGGGGCGTTGGAAAGGGACGAGAGACAGAAAATAATCCTAGGAGATCAGAGCAGATGTTCGTATAGTGGTTAGCTTAGCCGTCTTCCAAGGTGTTGACTCGGGTTTGGCTTTTTCACAGATGCAGCCCTGTTTGGAAGGTGTAGCAGATGGGGAACATGTCCTTCAACCTGAGCCCCTTTTTTCAAGCTGTGTTGACTGCATGCATACACCCTGGGTTGATTGTTTAATCTTTGTCCATTTTTGTCCAAATTTTGACACAAAATGTAATGTTGGTTTGAGCAATAATGCTGTCAAATACAAACTTCATAACTGAATCCGTGAAGGTGGAGTAGAGGATGAGACATAAGTCAGAAATAATATATTCAAGAGAGGAATTGAAAAAGGGTGAATGAATGGATTTGTTTGTAGAGTTTTAGCTAATTTCCCATTTACATGGTTAAGTAAGAATTAGGGCAGCACAGTGGTTAGCGTGATCGCCTCACAGCAAGAAAGTCCTGGTTTTCGAGCCACGGGGTAATGTAACCTTGGGGGTCATCTCAGGTCGTCCTCTGTGTGGAGTTTGCATGTTCTCCGTGTCTGATGTAGGTCAGGTGAATCGGCTGTACTAAATTGTCCCTAGGTGTGGGCCCTGAGATGGACTGGCAACCGGTCCAGGGTGTCTCCCTGCCTGCTGCCCAATGACTTGCTGGGATAGAGTCCAGCATCCCGCGACCCCAGTTGGGATAAGCAGCTTGGATAATGGATGGATGGAAGTCAGAGTTAGGTTAGTTCTCCCACAATCCTACATTCTTATTGGTTTTAACTGACGGCGACGGTGGGAAATGCGACAAAATGGCTCAATATTATTTGACACGAGAGAAGAAAAGAATTACATTTCGTTTAGTAGATACTTTTATCCCAAGCAACATACATCTGAGAGGTAGTTGGCTTGTACAGCATCAGGAGTCTAAGCCGTGGACTCTTACTGAGACTTGTCCCAACTAGGGTTTGAACCCTTAACCTCTGGCAGGAAAGCAAGCGTTCTTACTTACTGCGCTATCCAGCTGAAAGAGAAAACAAAAAGAAGAGAGGAAAAAATAAGAGAAGGAACACATCACAACACAAGACAATTTTTACCCAGCATTCATAAAATGCGTCCAAGTCCAAACATGGATACCCAATATGCAAACATCTCCCCATCTCCAAATAGTAACTGGTGATTATTTGGCCTGTCTTTCCAGCTAATGCCTGAAGATTAGATCACCAATGTGAAGGCCAGACACGTCCGCCAATACCGCCTCGCTCTCGCTCGCTCGCTCTCTCTCTTCTCTCTCTCTTGTTCTCTCTGTTGCCCTCTCCGAGTCGATAAGCCTCTATTCTCCCCTTTACGCTGATATGATCAGTGTCTTCAGAAGCACTCAGGCCACTTAAACAGCAACCGCTAACCAGACAGCTTACCGTTACAGGCAGCCTACAACTATCTGGGTATAATGTGGAAACATGCCTGTTCCTGTCTCCTTCACCATGTATGTGTGTGTGCGTGTGTGTTTCTCGGTGTGCGTCCATCTATCTGTCTGCATCTATCGACCATGCCATCATGTGTGTTTTGATGTAAGTGAGGTCACAGATGCTGCTGGGCTATTAGGTCCCCTTTGTTTGTTTTGAATGGCAACGGAAACAAAATTGGTCTCATTCTGATCTTATTGTGGGTAACCTTACCTCCCTCTGTGTCCAGGGGACATAAAAACCAATCCTAATTCACTTACTCGGCCCCAACATCGGCTTTTCTAATGGCTTTAGAGGGACGAAAATACCGCTATGTACAAAAAGTGTCGACCCGTTCAGAAGTCTTCAGAGTGGCATGCAGGGGCTGATGGATGGACGGAGGGATTTGGGACTAGACTGTGATGAAGGGCTGTGCAAATAAATTTGACTCGACTTGATGGATGGATGGGTGGATGGATGGATGGAGAGGCAGCTAGCAGTGAAAGGTCTCATCTTACTTTTACCTTCCGTCCTTTCTTCTTTCGTTCCTTCCAACCTTGCTCCCTAATTCATTCCAACTCTTCATCTGCTTCCTCGTTCCAGCCACTCAGTGTGGGTCCAGCCACAGCAGTAGCAAGGCATTGTGATTGCTTTGTAATTCATGGACTCCATAAGTGCGGTTGAGATTGATCAGGCTGTTTAAGAGGCACGCGTTGGGTGTCCGGGGAGTGTAGCGGTCTATTCCGTTGCCTACCAACCCAAGGATCCTGGTTCGAATCCCCGTGTAGCCTCCAGCTTGGTCGGGCATCCCTACAGACACAATTGGCCGTGTCTTGCGGGTGGGAAGCTGGATGTGGGTATGTGTCCTGGTTGCTGCACAAGCGTCTCCTCTAGTTGGTCGGGGCGCCTGTTTGGGGAGGAGGGGGAACTGGGGGGAATAGCGTGATCCTCCCACACGCTATGTCCCCCTGGTGAAACCCCTCACTGTCAGGTGAAAAGAAGCGGCTGGTGACTCCACATGTATCGGGGGGAGGCATGTGGTAGTCTGCAGCCCTCCCCGGATTGCCAGAGGGGGTGGAGCAGGGACCGGGACGGCTTGGAAAAGTGGGGTAATTGGCTGGATACAAATGGGGAGAAAAAGGGGGGGAAATCCAAAAACAAAACACACACACACACACACACACAAAAGAAATAGTTCCCCAAAAACACTGCAGACAAGATTATTCCCAAAATGAGAGCTGTTTTGCAGCCTTATTGCAAAATTACTGGAGCGTCCGTTTTTGATTATGGACCTTTATTATCCTACATCTTGACCTGTATTCAAACGATGACACAAGCAGGATATAACTAATAACTTCATGTCCCTTCCCCACTGCTTATGCGTTTGATTACATGCCTCACAATACACAGGAAGCGGGTTTATAGGCAATTTCCATCATGCGTTAGGAGCCCACATCCAAAGCTTTCTGCCAAGCAGCAGCATACTGTGTGTTGTTACTGGTCTGGCAAAATATCTGATGCTTCAGGAAAGAGTCCGTCTTCTTCCCCAAACTCCACACACCAATGTCCAGTCTTACTTAACCTCTCTGTTAGAATAAGCTGTCCACTGTGGACACAGTCCTCCATCATGGACCGAAAGCTCTGGAGAGAAAGACGATCTGCCCACAGTCACCAACCCTTCCCTCTACTCTGCCCTCCACAAACGCACACACGCACGCACGCACACACGCACACGCACGCACACGCACGTGCGCGGGGCTTTGCCCTCTTCCTTCTTTGCCCTCTGCACACCCACTGTAAGGATGTCTGCTGACCCCAACACAAAGCCTGCCTTGACAGATTAGTTTACAAGTGGCCTGGGGACTCTGGGTTTCAAACGCTAACCTCCACCTCTGGATGGATTATGAAAGCGATCTCTGACGAGGCCATAATTTCATTGTGGAAAACATCTCAGTGACGCACTACCAATTTATCCATATAATCTCACACGGCTGAGAAAGTGTTGTAAAAAGTTTTTATTGTACCTAAGCTTTATTTCAAAACAGAGCAATGGCTATGCTTTTAAATTCAGATACAATTAGTCATTTTTGTGGATAAACAAATAAGAAACAAATAAGAGCTCCACAGAAAATAACGCTCCCATTATCACATAGTGCCAATAATCCCACTTTTGATCACTTCATGATGCTGGGGTTCAAAGTCAAGCGTAGGTACCCCCCCAAAGTCAAGCGTAGGCACCCTCCCAAAGTCAAGCATAGGTACCCCCCCAAAGTCAAGCGTAGGTACCCTCCCAAAGTCAAGCATAGGTACCCTCCCTTTCCTCCTCAAGGAAGGACATTTAATGCTTTGATACTGGATGGATGGATGGATGGATACTGTACATTTCACTAACTTACACAATATGCACACGCGCACACACACATACACACACACACAGTCACCCAAAGTCAATGTATGCACACACACATACATACACACACGCACACAGACATACACAGACCTATACCTATACCTCATACACCCAGGCAGGCATGCACACATTCTGCTCACACTAAAACACACACTTTAGTATGAATTTACACCCCAACAGACACACACATACACACACAGATAACCACACGTGCATACAAACGTCAGTGATGATAAGTGGGAAGTGAGTAATAGCTTGGCTGTCTGGCAGCCAGCTGCTAGCCCTACTGTTTACATGCCAGCTGATTACCCTAATTTTAAACGCATGCAAGGCAGCTAGGCTGATAAATAGTCTCCCCATTTCCCTATTCTCAGCCACAGCAGGCCCGTACAGCCAGTCGGTCGCTAATACCTTTTTGATTATTCAATAAATAACCCATAATTTGACATTGATTGGGGCCGTGAATGGACTTTGGGGGGGGGGGGTGAGCGGGGTGTGTGGTGATGGTGGTGGTCGGGGGCGGAATTGGAAAAAGGTAGATAAGGTGGGTAGGGGGGTAGTATTGACTGGCTGTGGTCACTACTCTGATGACCATTGGTCAGCGGGGGTCACGCTTACCCCCCCCCCCCCCCACACACACACACACACACACACACACATGCACATGGATACATCTGATTAGACGAAGGGGTCATTAGTTCAGCATCACTGCTTGTTGTCCAAGTGAAACAGCATCCATTTAATAACTTGAAAGATGAAAGCGTAACTGGATATCGTCAACCCAAATTCAAATACGACTTTATTCTGCCAGTTTACCTTTGAGCTGAATCGTTATTGGTCGAGCTGGTGCGTACTCTTCTAAATATTTATCAGATGATTAGTCATAAAGCTAAAGTATGAAGCAAAACGTGACTGGCTTCCACTAAAGCTCACGACCCATGATTTCTCTAGACTTGTGCGAACAGGACCCCTGGAAGTGATTATAACTGCCGATATGTGGTCGTGATACTTTTGTTTTTCCCAAGGCCCATTATGTTAACCACATTGATGAACATTGATTACAAATTTTCCTGCTGGCAATATGGCCTCTCTTCATTGCTTCAAAAAGTTGCCAATGTATCACAGACTGAAATTATCCCCATCGCTTTTGGTAACCAATTCCCCATGACATGGTTAGTATGGACCGTATTGAAGCCTGTCCCAAAATGGATTATTCCTGTGCCTAAGTAGGATGGATTTTATGGTGCTGGCCTGATCACTATCTGAAACCCACTAATCGTTGTGTGTGTGTGTGTGTGTGTGTGTGTGTGTGTGTGTGCGTGTGTGCGTGCATGCGTGTGTGTGTGTGCGCGCATGTGTGTGTGTGTGTGTGTGTGTGCGTGTGCGTGTGCAGAGCTTGCTGCCTTGATGTTGCCATTGAAGTGTCCCCGGTGTTGTAGTTATTGGAGTTTCCTGATGTTAGATATTGGGATATTGATCGCCGGGGGAATGTTTAGCTTCCACTCGTCTCAGGTTTCATTTATATGCGCACGCAGCTGGCGCCCGTTTCGCGCGGTGCTACAACCTGCAGATGCCGCGGTACATGGAGGCCCAGATCAAATCAAACTGACAATCAATGCTGAAAAAATAAAGGGCTCGGGTTTCCGTGGGATTTCACACACCGGACGACGCGCATATTTGGTGATAGATTTGGAGCCAGATCAAGTCAACAGAAATCAATAATGCAAAGGTAAAAAAAAGAAGGAAATGCTCTGCTTTGAAAACGTATTGATGTATTTATCCATAGTGATTAAAACGATCTGAAAAGGCACAGATTTATGTTCATATTGATAAAAGGGGATACTTTCTCTGTAAAAGAGATGGCATTGACACATTAACATACACACTGTGCGACACATGTGCTTACCGGCATCACCCATGATGCAACGGCACTCCAACTCGTATGTTAAATTGCATGTGTAACAACGGGTGCCAGCCACCAGCTTCAAGGTGTTTCTGGCCCAAATGCTTATCAAATTTGCAGATACGGTCAAAACTTGCTCATATTAATGGCATATGCATACATGTGCCTATACATTTTTCCGAATTTCCAAGGGCGGTCTGACAGGATGCGGAAGTGGGGCAGGCTAAGCTAACTGCTAGCCTATGCAGACCGGCAGACCGGCAGTCCGACGGTCATCCTGGCGTTTGCTCTCTTGAACAGTGAAAAAAAAATTCTTTGACACGTGTTCTTGTAGTTTGGATATGTGTGTTCTTGTAGTTTGGATATGTGTTTTTGCCTTTGCTGTCGGCAGGGGGAAGCGATATTTAATTTCATTTCATGTGCGCAGGTGCATGGAAAGAAATGACAAATAAATGTTCCTGATTCCTGAAATGTCTAAATGAGTTGATTCATTCAAAAATGAGACATCCCCACTATGGAAAATGTGATCTCCATGCCAACTAATAAATTATTGCTGACTCCAAAAGTAAAGCCAATATCGAGTATTATTGAGTTTTATATAATCTCTTTTTTTGTGATGGCTTTTCATATCATTTGCGTACCTTCTGTCATGATGCTGACATACTTTCACTTAACGATAAAAAAAATCTACTATGCCTTAAAAATACACCAAAGTAGTGACCTGGCCTAACAAGTAACATCACTTATCACTTTTCTCGTCATGCATATTGTGCCGCGTCTCTTTCTACCAGTTAAAAAGGTAGAATTCAGTTTTACATGAAGCCCCGCCCACCCTTACCTTCAACCCTTGTTTGTGCTTGTCATTCAAGAGTCGGCTCAAGAATATTAATGAGGACGAGACCCCTCCCTCACAGCTCTTGAGATAACTGAGAACCGTTATGGACCAAGGTGTAAAAAACACAATATTTGTCATTTGCAAGTAAAGAAAATGCCCCTGCGTGTCTAATAATACTGTCTTCCAAGTGTGCAGACGTGAGGGGTTAAAGCTGCCTGTTCAGGCGTGCAGCTAGCGTAGATGATGCAAGACACTGGCGTCACTGCTTATGGCCATCCTATTCTCCACCAGAGGTGACATCACAGACCAGGACACGCAGTCCGCTGTCTCCGCGGCAGATTCATGAAGTCATCGCCGCTTAAACGGCAGCTAACAACAACTTTAGAGGAAAATGCCGAGAAGCAGTCCTCCGCTTTGAGAACGGCCTGCGGAGTGACTCTCCTTTAAACAACAGATGCGATGCAGTGCGATGTCGGTTTCCTATTAAATACTTTCTCCCAATTACCCATTATTTCCCCCCTATAAAACCACTGCAGACTCCATCGGAGGGCTGTTTCATCCCCCTCACGCACCCCCACCTCCCTTTGTTTCGGAAAACATGTTTCGACTAAATGCAACGAAGAGAGCACAGAGAGAGAGAGAGAAAGGGGAGAGAGGGAGAAAAGGAAGGAGGGCTGGAAAAAAAAGGTAATTTAATGAAGTGAAACGTTTGATGTTGTAAATAAAAAGCAGACTGGTCGTGGGTGAGAGGCTCGGGCTAATGGACTTTGTTGGATGGTAGGTGTGGAGCTGCTGATCTTTAAAAAGCCTAAATAAAAAAAAGTGAACTTCTCAGAAACGATGCCAAGAAGCCGCCCGGCCCCTTTTCGCTAAATCCCTCGCCTGGGGCACTCACATCAGTAGTGGGGCTTATTATACAATTACAGCAAGGTAAAAAGCCCTGCCAACCACTGCCCTCCCGCCCCCCCACTGTGTGTGTGTGTGTGTGTGTGTGTGCTTGCATGTGTGTGTGTGTGTGTGTGTGTGTGTGTGTGTGTGTGTGTGTGTGTGTGCTTGCATGTGTTTGCATGTGTACGTGTGTGTGTGTGTGTGTGTGCACGTGTGTGTATCTTTATGGGTTTATTTCTGCACGTGCACATTTAAATGCCTTTGCACCATCAAAATCTTAATCTTTTCAGTCACAACGGTGCACTGACTTGTAGAGAAAAGAGAAGAGAAGAGAGAAAATGGGAAAAAGACATGAGCAAAGATAGGATGAGAGCGAAAGGAAAGGAACGGGGGAGGAGAGCAGGAGAATGAGTGCAGAAAGAGGGAGCGGGGCAGTTAAAAAGTTGAAGGAAATAAAGATCAGAAAAGAAAAGGGTATGAGAGCACATGATGATGAAGGTTAAACAATGGCAGTGGTCATTACGCTTCACTGTTGGCGGGGAGGAGGAGGAGGAGGAGAGAGAGAAATCACCCGCCATTTATAATTCATACCCTCAATTACCACTAATAAAGTGGCATGAATGGGGCCGAGCCGGGGAACGGTGCAGGCACAATTACTTGTAGTATGGCCTGGCATTAACGTTTTCTATTTGAACATTTTTCAGCCTCAATTTCTCTTGGAGTTAATAAGAGCGATGATCCCTCCTTGACTTTTTCATGAAATTATTGTATGGTTATAATATTCCAATCTATTAGCCCCCTTCTCTGTAATGTATTCTAGCATTTAATAGCCTGGCCTGGTGGAATGGAGAGATGGAAAGAGGGAGCGATGGAGAGAGAGAGAGAACAGGGAAGCGAGTCAAACTGATGGTGGGTGAAACAAACAGTAGGTAAGAGAGAGGAAAGATAGAAAGACAGATGGACAGATGAGAGAGAGAGAGAGAGAGAGAGAGAGAGAGAGAGAGAGAGAGAGAGAGAGAGAGAGAGAGAGAGAGAGAGAGAGAGAGAGGTGGAATATGACATTGATGAGAGGACAGGGTGTCGTTTTGACCCCGGGGGGGGGACGGGGTTGTCACAGAGGTCTGATAAATCCCATCAAGTGTTTGAATTGAGGTCTCTTACAAGGCCGCGTCTATCATCTGAAAAGCTTCCCTGAGACAGCGGTATTCCCCTTGTTTTACTTACCCGCCGGCGAGGCTGCGGGAATTTAACCTTTAAATTGCTAAGATCGGGAAAAGTCCGTCATGTTGTGGGGCTGGATGTAAGCGCGCTGTGGTTTTTAGATGTGGTTTTTTATGTAAGAATGCTAGGTACAGCTATGCTAAACGCCCTGCTGGAGCTCCGTATCAGCACTTTTGACGCTGCTTTGGCGTGATTGAAGGCAGACGTCGCCGTTGCGCGTGCATGAAACGACATCTCGGACACCAACGCCGTGCCGACTGGAAATGTATGGTAAAATCCACAGCCAAATCTTTTTCGGTCGAGGAATGCAAAAATCTGCCCGCGTTATCTGTTCTGCCTCCGTCGTCAAGAAAATGAGCTGGCGTAGGGGAACCGGTGCAGTAATGTAACCCAGAGAGGCCCCCATGCCGGGCCGGGGCCAAGTTGTGTGAGGTGGTCCCTGCTTACGAGCATGGCGCCACGTGCCTGATCCTCAGCCTTAATGTCTAATTGGCCCTTTTCACTCCATCTTCCCTCTCTCCTCCTGCCACTGCCCTCCTCTCGCCGCCATCCTCCTGCGTCCTCCCTCCCTTCTTCACATAAAATATCAAATGCATTCGAAAAAAAATCACCCTGCCTGCCGGTTTTTGTACGAAAATAAATAAATAAATGAAGTATTCTGAGCTCATAAAATGCTTACCAACTGACAATTTGGCAGACCCCCCCCCGTCTAGAACCTTCTGTTGTTGTTAAGGTGGCAGCAAGCGGTTAGAGAATAGAATAGAATGGCATAGAATAGAACAACAGAATAGAACAGAACATAATAGAATAGAACGCAATGGAATAGAGCAGAGTAGAATAGCACAGAACAGAATAGAACAGAGTGGAATAGAATAGAACAGAATAAAATAGCATAAAACAGAATAGAATAGCATAGAATAGAATAGAGAAGACAAGAGTAATGTAATAGAACAGAATGTAATAGAATAATGATGAATAGAAAAGAGTGAAATAATATAATATAGAATAGAGGCAAAAGATGGGAAGAAATAAGAGCAGAGAGACAGGAAGAGACGGCAAGACAAGATGGCAATGGGTTGTAATAAATAATGATGTGCTAAAATAGAAAGGAATAGAGATAAGAAAAGAGGAGAAGCAGACGGTAGGATGTAATGTGCTGTAAGAAGAGCAGGCAATGGAAAATAGCGATGGAGTGTCATAAAATATTGATGTGATAGAATAGCATAAAGATGCATTAAGGCAGCTTGGCTTCAGCCTTTTGGATCTACTTCCTGCAGATCTATGATCAATTTGACCTCGCCAAATGCAGACACAAACCATTGGAGTAGGACTACTAAATCTGACCCAGAACCATTGTGGTGGGACAACTCATTTCTCTTCCCACACATCAGGAATGGGATTCCTGTGACAGTCCTACTACCCCACACACACACGCACGTGAGCGCACACACACACACACACACACACACACACACACACACACATGCACACACACCATGTGGCTAGCTAAGAGCCAGCTGTTCCTTTCCACTTCACATCACTATGGGCTAACGACTGCTAATCCCCCATAGCTTCCCCCTCAAAGGAACCAAGACAGCAACCGTGATCTAACTCCTATTGAATTCCAATTACCCAGCACCGGAATTTCACAATAAGAGTCCCCCTACTCCCCACCCCAGTCCCCACATGGATTTCACTGTCAAGATTAGGGCCACCCCATCCGCACACAGTCAGAGGGAAAACTGCACTTTTTTTTTCACAACGGAGAACAGGAAAGGGACAGAGAGGAGTAAAGACATGCAGAAAAAGCGTCGACGAGATGCAGAGAATAAAAGCGATACAGAAAGAAAGGTGGAGGGCAATGACAGTTGAGTCACGTCGGACCCGGGCACATAGACAAATATTTGTGTTCAACTTATTTGCAGTTCCCAAAATATGTTTATTGCAAATGTTGTCGTGCAGATGATGCATGTCAACATGTTTAGTGTTAACGTGTGACTGCTGTTTGAGACGCGCAATATCAGCCGCACTGCATTCATATTACATGGGAATACAAGTGCAAGTCCATGCTACCTGTACCTTTGATTGTCGCGTTCAGTAGAGTTAAAGCAAAAAATCATCTATCTGATGACAGCGACTGAGCAAGTCACATGATATCTTCGACCAATTGCAGACAACGACCAAACAGAAATACACCCACCAGGGCGTCTGGGTGGCGAGGCGGTCTATTCCATTGTCTGCCAACACGGAGATCACCGGATCGAATCCCCGTGTAGCCTCCGGCTTGGTCAGGCATCCCTAAGGACACAGTTGGCCATGTCTGGATGGGAAGCTAGTTGTGGGTGTGTCCTGGTCGCTGCACTAGCGCCTCCTTTGGTCAGTTGGGGCGCTTGTTCGGGGGGGAGGGGGAACTGGGGGGAATAGCGTGATCCACCCATGCGCCACGTCCCCCTGGTGAAACTCCTCACTGTCAGGTGAAAAGAGGCGGCGGGCGACTCCACATGTATCAGAGGAGACGTGTGGTAGTCTGCTGCCCTCCCCGGATCGGCAGAGGGGCTGGAGCAGCGACCAGGACGGCTCGGAAGAGTGGGGTAATTGGCCGGGTGCAATTGGGGAGGAAAAAAAAAAGGGGGGGGGGATCCAAAAGAAAAGGGAATACGCCCACCAAAACATGCAGGGCATATGCAGATAATTATGATTAATGAAGTTTCCCAAATCTGTACGACACCGAACCCAATACCTAAACATAACCGTTTCTAACTTTAACCTTCCCTAACAGTAAACCTTATATAATCCTCTCAAATCTAACAGTATTATACACTTGATTCGTTGGTTACACACATCATAGGCGTGCTGCAAAACTTGGCCAGGCAACGTATTTTGGAAACTGTGGAGCAACATGTTTTTTTGGAAACTCTAAGTAAGTCGTACGCAAACATTTTGTCTGTGAGGCTGTTGGCGGCCACGTGCAGATGTACACAGCAAGATAAGAGAAATATCAATGAAGTAGAAGGTTGGAGATGAAAAGCTAAATATGATGTGTATAAAAAGTTAAAAAAGTGCAAGTTTAAAAGTGAGAGAGAGAGAGATCTGTATTTTTCCCTCTTCTGCCAGTGGTTGTAGTCTTGACTTGCCCACCCCTTGTTACCCTGGCAGGCTTGCACCGTTCTACCAGGCAGGAGTCCTTGTAAAAGACCAACTTCAATGAATGGAGGCCCGGCAGGGTGCCTGACTAGGCCCTCATTACTGCCCCCCTCCCTCCCACCTCCAACGCTACCCCCTCCCCCCTCCTCCCTTCAGTCTCCAAATTCCCTCACCACATCCACTGCTACCTTAACTTTTTCTCTCTTCATCACCCTTTCCCTCGCTCTCTCTCTTCTCTCTCTCCCTCTCTCGCTCTCTCACACTTTCCCCTTCTTTTTTAACCCCCCCCCCCCCATCACTCCCCTCCCCATATGTCTGGTTTGATTTTACCTCACCACTGAATTCCAGCTTTTTTCAGTGAATAACAGCGGACCATAAAAAAACGGGTGGGTCTCTGGGGTGTGGGGTGGCGAGGGGTAAGGAGTATAAGATGGGTGGTAACATGGAGGACAAATGCTGTTATGGCAACCGCAGGGTGGAACCGGGGTTTGGGGATGGGGGGAAGGGGAGGATGGATGTTACAGAAATATTTCTTCTTTTTTTTGCTTTGGTGGCACTACTCCAGTAAAGCATACTTTATACTAAAGGGCTTATGAGTGGTTACTAATAACTTTGGTGATGGTCAATATCTCATTTAGTAATGTTATAAATCCATAATAAAATGTCATAACACATTGATTAAAATGTCCTGATGCATGCTCAGTAATCCAGGTGAGAAAATCACAGAAAGTTGAATCGGTTCATCTGGATACAACGTTTATTGAGAGAAACGTTTCATCACTCATCTAATGCCCATGTTCCATGATAAGGCACCGACTCGACTCGACTCGACTTGCAGAGTGTCGTTTTCCATTACCATAGCAGTACCCCCTCAGTGTAGCTGGTCTGCATTGATTTTGGTACCCGCTCCAGTTTTTTTGGAACCTCGACAAAGGCGGTACCAGAAAGTGGTAACAGTTACCAAAATGTCGGTACTTTCCAGTAATGGAAAACGAAAAGGTCGAGTCAGGTTGAGCCAGTACCATGTGGTGGAAAAGGGGCATAAGTGACCTCTTCGGTCTCAACTGGCTGCAGGTGTCCCTGCCCTTATAAACAATACAGTGGCATAACGACCGAAACCAACTACCAGTTTCATATGCAAATTGTCGTGACCATTAATTAGAGTTACAACGGTCATGTGTACTATTCACAGAGGATTTGGGGAATGTTTGCAATCACAGCATTGTAAGATGATGACAGATGTACTCTTAGGATGCCCCTCGGTACAGGGATGATCGTGCCCTCTTCACTTAGACGGCCCTTTGACTCCCCATTCAAACCAGCGTTCCTCCCTGACACGGTTTACAGTGAACTAACACACACTGATCTGTACTTATGATTTGACTCTCATCATCCACTGGGGCACAAACTTGGAGTCATCAGGACGCTGTACCACCGAGCTGACAGCTCCGCAGTCTACACCCATGTACAGGCCAGTGGCCACTCTTTCAAGATGTGCCCATCCTTGATAGGGAGGAACACTGGTTTGAACGGAGAGTCAAAGAGGCCTTCTATGTGAAGAGGGAATGACCATCCCTGAGCCGGGGGGGGGGGGGGTAAGAGTACATCCGTCACCATCTTACAATGCTGTGATTGCAACCATTCCCCAATCCTCTGTGAATAGTACACATGGCCATTGTAACTCTAATTAATGGTCACAGCAATTTGCATATGAAACTGATTACTGGTTTCGGTCGTTATGCCACTGTGTTGTTTATAAGGGTGGGGATACCTGCAGCCAGGTGAGACTGAAGAGGTCACTTACATGAGTGGTGAAACGTATCTGCCAATAAACGTTGTGTCCAGATGAGCTGATTCAGCTTCCTGTGATTAATGATAAAAAGCAGGTGTTGTGGTGGTGCTGTTGACATGACACAGGGTTCAGACCACTTCTGTACACATCCTCCCTCCCAGTTAAATGTGTCTCTACTTTAAGATTGTTAGAATGGAGAGATGTCGTCATTTCTGTTTTATTACCACACACACACACACACACACACACACACACACACACACACACACACACACACACAACTCTCAAGAACACAACCAACGTTTTAAGTGATGTAGTCCACATAAGAATATTACATATGAGTTTTCCATCTCAGACAGTTTGGTGTGACGTGACCCTTTGTCATGAATATGACTCAAGTCTTGGTTACGGGAGCAAAGCTGAATATACATCATGTGGACTAATGCCTTGTTTCCACCCATCCAGCCATCCATCCATCTATCTATCTATCTATCTATCTATCTATCTATCTATCTATCTATCTATCTATCTATCTATCTATCTATCTATCTATCTATCTATCTATCTATCTATCTATCTATCTATCTATCTATCTATCTATCTATCTATCTATCTATCTATCTATCTATCTATCTATCTATCTATCTATCTATCTATCTATCTATCTATCTATCTATCTATCCATTCATCTAAAGCTGAATATACATCATGTGGACTAATGCCTTGTTTCCACCATCGATCTATCTGTCTATCTATCTATCTATCTATCTATCTATCTATCTATCTATCTATCTATCTATCTATCTATCTATCTATCTATCTATCTATCTATCTATCTATCTATCTATCTATCTATCTATCTATCTATCTATCTATCTATCTATCTATCTATCTATCTATCTATCTATCTATCTATCTATCTATCTATCTATCTATCTATCTATCTATCTATCTATCTATCTATCTATCTATCTATCTATCTATCTATCTATCTATCTATCTATCTATCACACGTTTCTTTCAGTCCCTCAGTAAATTAAGACCAGTTGTTGAATGGGTAAAGATTATTTCGGTTTCTATTTTTCCCACTGACCTCGGCGTTGGGATGCTAAAGTATTTGTCCGTTATGCTGCCCGAGTGCAACAAGTCAGTTGTTTTATTCCAGGGTTGTGATTTATAGGATCAGTGAACAAGTCAGACAAGGCACTAAAGGGACGAAAAACTCTTTTCTTTACTCCATTGCCTTTTTCTTTTTTTGTTTTTGTTCCTTTGGCGTTTGCCATCTTCGTTCACCCCTTGCGTCAGCGTTCCTCGAGACATGTTGGGGGCTAAAGGTTGAGCGTGCGGCTTTTTTTAACGGGGTTTTCGATTTCCTGTTACCCCGCTGACTCAAGGCGTCATCTCCACCTTGAAACGTAGGTGTAAAAAGTTTGGAAAATGTGCCGCGCTCGTCTTCACGCCAGAAGAAAAAGGGTCCGCGCTCCGAGGGAAAACTAGACGCACGAACGCGCCGGCCGCGTCATCCAGAGGACAAGGCGATGCATCGTGGCGGCGGGTTTTACGAGCCTCGGCGGGCCACCGGGACACATAGACGTGAAGCAGGGGGAACGATCTCAGAACAATCACAGTTATTAAGGAAAAAGAGGAGTTGTGCTTCCAGGCCTTTGTTCGGAGCCAGCTGGGTAAATCCTAAATGTCACAGCAAATTGGACGAGAGGGCCTTAAGCTTTTTCCATTGTGAACAGGAGAAAAAAGAGAGGGAGCCATTTTTTTTTACATTTTTTGTGTATGATTTCCTTGTTGCATCAAATGTGTGTGTGTGTGTGTGTGTGTGTGTGTGTGTGTGTGTGTGTGTGTGTGTGTGTGTGTGTGTGTGTGTGTGTGTGTGTGTGTCCCCATGTGGTGCTGGCCATCTATCCTTTCAGACATGTTTAATAGGGCTTTGGCTGCGTTGACCGAGGGTGTAAATGTGTCATACTTTATTAGAAATCCCAAAGAAGAGGGCTAACATTAATCACCGGCTCTTGTTTATGAAAGCCATAAACGTTTCACTGAGTGCTTTATCGCTGCTCACCAGATTTGGACAAGACTAGGAGGTCCACATTGTGTATGTGTGTGTGTATGTGTGTGTCTTTGTGTGTGTGTGTGTGTGTGTGTGTGCTTATGTGTGAGTGCAATGTCCCATTGCATCATGATACAGATCATGTCGCTCCCTCTGTCTTTCTGTCTCCGTGTGTCTGCATCTCTCTTTTCTCACCCTCCCGAGTTCTCCGTGCTTTTTATTGTGTTACTGGAGAGTATGACATCATCTCGCCCTTTGACCCCAGCGGTCAAGGGAGATGATTGGCTTATAGGGGACATCCACATTGACTCCAAACTCAATTCTGCTGATGTCAGGAGCTATTACAACTGACGACATTTGCACGCTCACGCACACACACACACAGGACAGGACAGTGTGCACACATGCATGTGTGTGCTTGTTTGTATGCAGGTGTGTGTTTATGTGCACACAGGCATGTTCAGGGTTATATAGGTCACACGTCTGAAACTTGAACATCTCCCCGCTGAAATACCAGACGAAATGTCAGAGTCTGCCTCGGTGCAATCCGTCAGATCAATAGTTCAATGGGACATGGAGGTATCGTTCTGTTTAGCGGCCTGTCATGTCATACGCACCATACTGCATGCCGGCCATACTCTGCTTAGCCCTGTTGACGTGAGGGAATAACGCCCCGTTGAGGATGAAGGGTTTGGCGCTCCTCTTGAGAAGAACACAGGGCCTCGCTCACCAATCGCTCATACGTACAACTTTGTTTGGACCCGCCCATGGAAATGTAGCTCTGAAGGTTGTCTGACAGACGGACGTAAAGCCTGATGGTTATTTGTGATTCCTTCCCCCCTAAGATCTATCCTCTACCTCTTGTAACCAGCAGCCACCCAGGCCTGCAAAGACATCAGTGTTAGCCAACTTGTGTCTACATTCAGGGGTTACCAGGGGCTACGCCGGCCTCCGAGACAAACCTCAGGGCTACAAAATCCCATGGGTGTGTAAGACCACATCTGTACACACAAACAGATGATGAACGAGGCCCAGAGCCGGTACTCGTAGTGCTCTTGAAAAGCTTGTTTTGTTCCACCCACCTCTCAGACCAGTTGTCGCTTTTAATCAGATGCATTTATATTTTAACCATAGGACCCCCTCTTCCTTCCCTAAATCCACCGACTAATCAGATTCCTGCTACGGACCAGAACTGCATCTGGACAGGGCAGCGGTTTGGTGCTAACCATCAATGAAGACGTTTTACTGGAGATCATTAAAGTCTCCCTGTGTCTCTTTCGGCTTTCTTTCGCTCTCTTTGTCATAGAGCTGATTTATAGGGCAATAAAATCACCGCCGCGTCTCTCCATTCTTAAATTTTAGAGCAGATTTTCGTTTTGTTTTCTCAGGAAATACCGTCCTCCCTCTCTCCTCTCCCCCGGTCCCCGTGGGACATGGACGGTCGCTCGAGGCCGGACACGTCAAGCAGTTTGCGAAGATGGGAGCTCGGTTCGCACGGAGCGCGGGACGTGCTGTCGGTCCACAAGACGGCCGCCGTGTGTGTGCCCCGTCCCCGTCCCCGTGATGTTTTAACGAGCCCGTCCACTCTTGAGGGAACCTCCCACCCGCTCGCCCCAAGTCTGGAGATAGAAGCCGTAATGGCGGGTCGGAAAAAGACAATGGTTTTACTGCAGCTACTTTGCTCGTGAAATCACGACAAATCATAAAAGTCAAACAGCCCCCCACGCCTCCCCCCGCTCCTTCTCCTCCCTAGTTAAGCATTGAATAATGTCATCTTAATGATTATTTTTTTGTGGCGCGCCATAACAGCATAATTCAGAGAGGGCGTAATGATTTTTTATGCCCCTGACATATTGTTTTGCGGGGAGTGACATAAAAGCACGGTGACACGTGGCATTTTGGGAAAGGTCAGGAGCGCCGTCATGGCCGCCCGTCCATCTTCATAACGTCGCCACTTGTCATATGGAAGCTGGCATCACCCATCTTTGTCCCCCCGCCTCCCCCTCCCCCTCCCCTCCCCTCCCCTCCACCCCCCAGCCCGACGCTCGGCGCAGCCGCGAGACGTTTTCTGCTCTCCTAAGTCTCTCATCGTGGTCATCTTTCTCTTGTTGTTTTTTTTTTTCTGTCTCTTTCTTTCCCTCCCTCGTTTCTCTCTTGGGTCTTTTCTCCCATGCTCTTTTCGGGGTGGCGTGTCGTGGCGCTTGCTTTGCTAAGAGGGGCGCTTTTTTTGTCAACGTGGAGAAAATGATCACTGTAGGGGAAATGAAACAAGGTTTCACACACATGCAGCCGTGTGTGTGTGTGTGTGTGTGTGTGTGTGTGTGTGTGTGTGTGTGTGTGTGTGTGTGTGTGTGTGTGTGTGTGTGTGTGTGTGTGTGTGTGTGTGTGTGTGTGTGTGTGTTGTGCCCCGGGTGAGGGCTGACGTATTTATCACATTAGTATTAGTCCTTCTCTCTGTCACCACAGTCCTCACAGCTGGTGCTGACATGAGGTCCCCACACCCCTGAAGCAGCCCCAAGGCTATGTTGATTTCTTGTTTATTTGTGTGTGTGTGTGTGTGTGTGTGTGTGTGTGTGTGTGTGTGTGTGTCTTTTTGTCTGTGCCTTTTGTTCCGCATACACACAAACATGCTCGTGCTCACATCTGCATTTGCATGTGTGCGTTTGCGCTCACCTTGTGTGTGTGTTTGTGTGTGTGTTTGTGTGTGTGTGCCCGTATGTGACTGCCTGCATCCAGTCCAGTCGAATTAGAGAGAACAAGAAGATTCAAGCATGTTTATTATGAGAAATGACAGACAACAGGCTTCGTGTGTGTGCGTGTGTGTGTGTTTGTCTGTGCCTTACATTCCGCATACACACAAGTATGCTCACATCTGCATTTACATGTGTGCATGTGTGTTTGCGCTCACCTTTTGTGTGTGTGTGTGTGTGTGTGTGTGTGTGTGTGTGTGTGTGTGTGTGTGTGTGTGTGTGTGTGTGTGCCCGTATGTGACTGCCTGCATCCAGTCCAGTCGCATTAGAGAGAACAAGAAGATTCAAGCATGTTTATTATGAGAAATGACGGAGAACAGGCTTTTTTGTGTGTGTGCGTGCGTGTGTGTGTGTGTGTGTGTGTGTGTGTGTGTGTACCTTTGACAAACACTTTGCTCACTTCTGTGGGCATAGTGTCTGATACAAGTGATAATTTGTTCATTTAACTTAGGGCACCTCAACAAAATAAAAAAAAGAAAAGACAAAAAGCATGCAGGAGTCTGCTGTCCCAGTCCCCCCCGTCGGTCATGGCCGATCAAACGGTCTTTGTGTCCGGCTGAATTGCTCTCAGGTCATCTTTTATAAGTCTCTCCAAGTGCCGCCTATAAATCAGAGCCTTAAAACGTAAAGCAGTCCATTCATTATTCAAATGAAACCTAAATAGATGTTCTGTATGTTTAAGTAGACAATATCGGGCGTCCGGGTGGCGTGGCGGTCTATTCCGTTGCCTGCCAACACGGGGATCGCTGGTTCGAATCCCCGTGTTACCTCCGGCTCGGTCGGGCGTCCCTACAGACATAATTATCCGTGTCTGCGGGTGGGAAGCCGGATGTTGGTATGTCTCCTGGTCGCTGCAGTAGTGCCTCCTCTGGTCGGTCGAGGCGCCTGTTCGGGGGGGCGGGGGATAGCGTGATCCTCCCACGCGCTACGTCAGGTGAACTGTCAGGTGAAGAGAAGCGGCTGTGGACTCCACATGTGTCGGAGGAAGCATGTGGTAGTCTGCACCCTCCCCGGATCAGCAGAGGGGGTGGAGCAGCAACCGGGACGGCTCGGAAGGGGTGGGGTAATTGGCCGGATACAATTGGGGGGGGGGGGTAAAAAAGTAGACAATGTGGAAGTTGGTGGCTGGTTAAAATGACCAATTATCCTCATCTGCATTTCTCTGTGGTAGACACGCGTCGTTGGTCTCTTTTATAATTTTTCACTGGTTTGGAGATGCAGCATCAGAGATCCATCCTCCAGAACCATCCATCTTCCATCCATCTTCACCAAGCCTTCTCTCTATCCTCCGTCTATCTTTTGACTTTCTCATAATCTCTTCTCTTATGTCACCAACCAATGGTGGGCGTGTCACTCCTGCCGTCCTCCCTTCGGTCCCAGCTCAAATGACCGTTTATTCTTTTTTTCTTTTTCTTTTTCTTTTTTTTTGTCTTTGACAACTGTGTTTAAGGTCCTCAGATGGTCCTGCATCCTCTGGACTCAGTTCTTCAACTGGTGTTTTCTTTTTAATCCTCCGAGAGTGGACTCACAACCTACTTTCACAGTGAAACTGTTTCTACATAGCCAGCGTTGTGTGTTGGTGTGCATGTGTGTGTGTGTGTGTGTGTGTGTGTGTGTGTGTGTGTGTGTGTGTGTGTGTGTCTACATCACTGTATGTGTTACAGATGTTGGTGGTTAGTGGCCCCTCCCATGAATAAAATATATTGGTGCATTACTCATAGAGGATGAGTAGCTCATAGAGAGAGAGAGAGAGAGAGAGAGAGAGAGAGAGAGAGAGAGAGAGAGAGAGAGAGAGAGAGAGAGAGAGCGAGAGAGCGCACATGCGGTTGGCAATGTCTATATTATGTTGAGTGGAAGATAGTTAAAAGGCTTGGATTCACAATATACAGGACTACTGTGTGCGTGTGTGCGTGTGTGTGTGTGTGTGTTACGATGTGCACATGCACAAATGAAAGCCATATAGTGACTAATGATATAGTATGAGTGTAATGGACGTGATTTAATGCTGATGAGGAATGCTTCCCACACATCTGGTACATAGAATAGAATAGAATAGAATAGAATAGAATAGAGTGAATTGAATTTCTTTGTTTGTAGTGTACAGTGCTGTCACAGCACATGATGGGAGTGCTTTCCCCTGAAAAAGTAATGAAATTGAATACAATGTCAGAGGAGTTGGATGACTGCACATTTACGGGGGGAAAAAACCCTAACTGCTGCTTGTACATAAAGAGCATATAACATGCAGAGCCTGTAAAAAACACCTTTGACCTGTGTGATCCCATCACTAGTGACCCATACCGGCTTGACGGCGGTGTATTTGCGTTGTGTATTTTTAGTAAGGACAGGGGTAACGTGACTCTGTGGGCTAGCACTTGGTGTAATGGCGGTGTGTTTCACAGCCACGCAACCTTCCCCAGCCCAACACCTCCCTCCCTTCCTCTCTCTCTCCCTCGTCTTTACTGTCGTCTCGTCTCCCTTCCTTCTTCCACCACAATGTTATCTTATCTCCCAGTCTGTCTGTCTCTGTCTGTCTGTCTGTCTGTCTCTGTTTTCTCTCGCTCGCTCTCTCTCTCTCTCTCTCTCTCTCTCTCTCTCTCTCTCTCTCTCTCTCTCTCTCTCTCTCTCTCTCTCTCTCTCTCTCTCTCTCTCTCTCTCTCTCTCTTCTATCTTTCTCTCATCCTTCTCTGTCATTCTCCTTTTCTATTTCTCTCTCATGCTCAACATCTTTGGTTGGCAAACTTCACTTCCTGTAACTCCACTCTGTTATATTGTAGCACCTGCTGAGCTGTCGCAATAGAGGAAAGGGGCTGTGTGTGTGTGTGTGTGTGTGTGTGTGGTTTTGGGTTAGCTAACGGACAGACTCCAGCCATACTGCAGCGAAGCTCTTTGGGCAGCATAGGTTAACCTCATCCTTGCATTACAACACTGAGGCCTCTCGTTTCTTTCCCACAAGCCTGTCGTTTAAGATACTGTCATTCACCGCTCACATAGTGGCTAAGCACCAACAGTAATTCACAGAGCTGTTTATGGATGCTTCCCATAATAACTTTTCATGATAACATTTGTATGTTGGGCTGAAAAGGCTGCTTTTAATGGAAATGTTTTAGAAGGGTTGTGTGAAAGTGTGTCTCCTTTGTGTGTGTATATGTGTTTGTGCTGGTCCATGTAGCCGTTTTCTCATATCGACTTCGGACAATATTCGGAGAATCAGGTCCGGACATCCTCTGAAGTTGCCCTTTCCTTTACTGGAAACGCTCCGCTTGGTTTGGACGAGGGGCGGGGCCTCGGTAGAGCGTGCCGGAGGCAGGATGTGACGCAAAAAGTACGCTGCGGAAACCACGGTCATGTAGCCGGTTCGTAATTTGGTCTTAAGCAAACGAGCCCTTGCCGTTCTTGAAATTTGTCCACCCCCTCTGCCGATCCGGAGAGGGCTTTTTTTTGGATCCGGAGAGGGCTGCAGACTACCACATGCCTCCTCCGATACACGTGGAGTCGCCAGCCGCTTCTTTTCACCTGACAGTGAGGAGTTTCACCAGGGGTACGTAGCACGTGGGAGGATCACGTTATTTCCCCCCAGTTCCCCCTCCTCCCTGAACAGGCGCCCCGACCGACCAGAGGAGGCGGTAGTGCAGCGACCAGGACACATGCCAGTATACATATCTGTGCACATGCCCACATCCGGCTTCCCACCCGCAGACACGGCCAGTTGTGTCTGTAGGGACGCCCGACCAAGCCGGAGGTAACACAGGGACTCGAACCAGCGATCCCCGTGTTGGTAGGCAACAGAATAGACCGCCACGCCACCCGGACGCCCCGACCAGTTGGACATTTTCGTTGGCTTCTTTGTGTAACTGACCCTTCTTCTTCAGTGCCGTTGTTATGATAGAAACGTCATCAACACGCCCACTCGCTCGCGGTGAATACTCCGGACAGTCACTCGCTCTGTTCTCACATGGGCTCAGTCGGACGTTACAGGGACTTTGTACTAAGGCGCTGGCAGAGTAAAGTCCGTTTAATGTCCGGTGTAACTTATTAGGACATTTACGTTCCGCCGGGAAATGTCTAGATAAGTTCAGGGTTACTGTGTGTGTGTGGGGGGGGGGCAGTCTGAAAGCTTTAGGGATTTCAGGCTTTGGAGTTTCTCCAAATCAAAAGAACACTTGATCGTAAAGGACCTTGCTCTCATTTCAGTCTGTTAATAAGCATGTTTTTGCTTTTGCATTTTAAAAAAAATCGTGGATCACTACTACAAGTCAAAAATTCATCCTGTTAAATATTTGACAAGTTGTCTTAGTCGTTCCCCCTAATATGCTGATCAACAAGACAGACACCCACCCACCTTTAATATGTTTTTATTTTTTCTGTATTTCTGCCCTCCTCCATAAATAGTATGGATAACAAGCACCAGAAATACTTCCCTATATCATTACTTTTATGGGTACCAGAGTTTGTTTTTTGTTTGCATGGGCTGGATCCCCACATCGGGCCCAACATGGTTCCCTTCTTCTCTGATAGGCATTAAATCAAAACCCCCTTTTAAGTGTTTCTGAAGTAAATAAACATAACCACAGGTATGTCCATCACAGGCCAAGCTATTATGGCGCCGCCAAGCAGGCGTGGTTAATGACAAATACAAAAACAAATACAGAACATGTTCCCTAAAGGTAACCCCCAAAACACCCCTTTGGCTAGTCCTGCGTCCACGTGGTGTCGGGTACATTGGCTCAGCAAGTTTCCAACTAGAAAATAGCATGTGAACGGCACACCACGTCGGATAAACGATGTCAGAGAGTCAAGACTTTTTTGATGCCCGAGTTGTGACGTAAATGAGACCTTTCGCCTCTTGAGAACATGAACATGGCGGAAGATAACCTTTGCAACATTAAAAACAAAAATCTGCAAGTGTTTTGTGTTCGTTTCATTAGCCACCAAAAACTGATAACATTTTTGCAAATGTATTTTAAATTCGAAGAGCAGCCACATCGACGTTAGCTTTTGGACTGACGACGTGGCATTTAATCATACCAACACGAACCACGTCAGAAGAAAATCATCATTACCAAATCAGGTCTGAGGACTACGCAAGCACGGCGTATTTTCACCCAGTTTGTTTTTGACTGCATAATCACAGATTACATAGTGATTATGACAAATACTTTGTTTGTCATCAGTGAAACTCATACATCGGTAAGCCTGTTCCTCACTGTCTTAAATAAAACATTAACTTACTGTTTGAATACAGAAAAGCTGGTAGTATATCTGTCCCAGGTTTGAGCACGAATGTACTGTAGCAAATTCGGGGGGGGGGGGTAGTCCGGGACCGCCACAGCTGGGACGCGAACACGTGGCTCCCACACCGCAAGCGACAACGTTACCCAGTCGACTCCGACCCGTTAATCAAAGAGAAACGTGTCTACTTATCCATGCACGTTACACTACTTTGATCAATTTTGAATATTTTAATCATGAAATTATATTAGACATTTGGTGGAGGGAAAATTACATACCATCCATTTACACTGCTAAAATGACAATATTAAAATCACCTGGTGTAGTCGCAAAATGTTCCTATAGTTTCTTCTGGTCAAAACTGCATGCGGCAAATGGCAGGTTAGCAACGCGCTAGCCTTTTAAGCAGATGTGAATGCAATATTTTATTTTGTGTATATTAACAACTTATTTAGCATTGTGGTTTGTGTAAATCAGTTTGAAAGCATCCTACACAGTAAATATCTTGGTCACTTTAAGGGATAGCTCATGACAGGCAGTGGGATATTCCGATTATATCACAGCTAAGGGGCGTTGTCTTCGCGTCGGGCCGTCAACCCGCTTAGCTGTGATATCACAATATCCCACGGCCTGGCGTGAGCTATAGCTTTTAATAAACGGTTACCAAGTATGGCAATATGAAAGACCATTTTTATAAACATTCATTAGCTTATTTTGTAGCGGGTTGTTAGCTAGCTAACTACAGTTAGGTCCATAAGTATTTGGACAGTTACACAATATTTGTAATTTTGCCCGTGTACACCACCACAGCGGATTTGACATGAAGTATTTGAGATGTGATTGAAGAGTAGACTGTCAGCTTTAATTTAAGGGGTTGGATAAAAATATGGCATTAACTGTTCAGGAATTACAGCCATGGATATACAGGATCATGTAGTGGTTATGGGGCTACATAATTCCCCTTATTGAGCTAGTAGGAACGTTAGTTTACAGCTGCTGTTTCCTCGGTTCGGGTTTACAGTGACACACTACCGCTGCGCGGGTTTTTTGTTGTTGTAATGGTGCACGTTGTGTAGCCGAAGGAGAAAGGTGTCACGACTCCTGCTTGAGCTCCTCTACACTGGTGACCCCGACGTTTGTCTCTTGGTAGTTATCAGAGACAATCTTTCGAACGAACATGGTTGACGAAATCAACGCGGTTTCTCTCAACTTGCCAGAGTTCTGGGAGTCATCGGCAACGACGTGGTTCGCCCAGGCGGAAGCGCAGTTTGCTGTCCGCAAAATAACGGATGATGCTACTAAATACTACTACGTGGTATCGGCGCTCGGGTGTTCGGCTGCAACTAGCGTGGTGAGTCTCCTTACAAATCCTCCAGCGGCAGACAAATACAAGGGGCTCAAAGACCACCTCTTGAAGATTTTTGAACTTTCCGACGCCGAGAGGGCCCACCGTCTCTTTTCTCTGCAAGGCTTGGGTGACAGCAGGCCATCCGAGCTCATGGACAAAATACTGAATCTACCGGGACCAGCGCACAACCCTGATTTCCTCTATGTCCAACTGTTTCTGCGACAACTGCCTGCTCAGGTGCGGACCGCTTTGGCTAACACCAGCATTACCGATTGCCGCAAGCTAGCTGAGGAAGCTGACAAGTTCTTCCGGGCCAGCCAACAGCAGCACTGCGCGTCCGCGCTCAACCCTGCCCACCCCCACACGTCACCACCTGGTGACTCCATGGTGGTCGCCGCGGCAACCCCCGGTCGGCGACAGGAGCTCGGCCTGTGCTTTTACCATGCAAAGTTCGGGGCCAAGGCGAAAAAGTGCACCTCCCCGTGCAATTTCAGCTCGTCGGGAAACGCCGAGGCCGGCGCTCACTAGTGGCCATGGGCGTCGGCGTGGAGGACAACAGGCTACTTTTCCTGCAAGACTCCATCTCGGGGCGGCGTTTCCTATGCGACACTGGGGCTCAGAGGAGTGTCGTACCTGCATCGAGTGTGGACGCCCTGTCGGGCGCTCACGGCCCTCCCATGGAAGCTGCTAACGGCAGCTCTATCCGTACGTACGGCACGACGCACATTGACATGTGTTTTAACGGACAGCGGTTCAGCTGGGATTTTGTCACTGCCGACGTGGCATTTCCCCTCCTCGGTGCAGATTTTCTTTGTGCTCATGGGCTGCTGGTGGACGTCAGGAATCGACGCCTGATTGACGCCGTCAGCTTCGATTCACACGCGTGTGCACTCAGCGATACGGGCTCCGTCAGGCTGTCCAGCATGCTCTCCAATGAGGACGTGTTTCTCCATCTTCTGTCTGAGTTCCCTGACCTCACTCAGCCCACATTCTCGTCATCTACGACCAAACATGGGGTTGAGCACCACATCGTCACCACCGGCCCGCCGGTGCATGCCCGAGCTCGGCGCCTCGACCCGACCAAGCTCTCTGTCGCCAAGGCGGAGTTTGAGAACATGGAGCGCCTCGGCATCATCCGTCATTCCAGCAGCCCGTGGGCTTCACCCCTCCACATAGTGCCTAAGCCTGGCGGTGGGTGGCACCCATGTGATGACTACCGTCAGCTCAATGACGCAACAACACCGGACCGCTACCCGGTCCCTCATATCCAAGATTTCTCCGCCCACCTGGCTGGGAAAGTGATCTTTTCCAAGGTGGACCTCGTCCGTGGATACCACCAGGTGCCCGTCCATCCCGCTGATGTCCTCAAAACAGCTGTGACAACTCCGTTCGGACTGTTCGAGTTCCTGCGCATGCCGTTTGGGCTTAAGAACGCCGCACAGTCCTTCCAACGCCTCATGGACTCAGTGTTGCGGGACCTGCCTTTCCTCTTTGTGTACCTGGATGACATCCTGGTCGCTAGCACCTCCGTGTCCGAGCACTTGCCCCACCTCAGAGCCCTTTTCAAGAGACTCAGCTTGCACGGGTTGATAGTTAACCCGGCCAAATGCCAGTTTGGTCTGAGCACCATCGACTTCCTGGGCCACCGGGTCACCAAGGACGGGGCGGCCCCCCTTCCATCTAAGGTGGAGGCCGTCGCAGACTTTCCACACCCACACACGGCCCGGTCCCTCCGGGAGTTCATTGGCATGGTGTCCTTCTACCACCGGTTTATCCCCCGGGCTGCCGATCTCCTCCGCCCCCTATATGAGGCTCTGAAGGGCACAGCCCCCAAACACGCTGTGGGAGAAAGTTGTCACGACTCCTGCTTGAGCTCCTCTACAGTCACCCATTTTCAGAGGCTCAAAAGTAATAGGGCAAACAAACATAACTATGATTATAACAATTATATTTAATGTTTGGAGGAAAATCCTTTGCAGTCAATGACTGTCTGAAGTCTGGAACCCATCGACATCTTCAAATTCTGAGTTTCCTCCTTTGAAATGCTCTGCCAAGACTTAACGGCAGCTGCCTTCAGTTGCTGGTTGTTTGTGGGTCTTTTGGCCGTTAGTTTGATCTTCAGCAAGTGAAAAGCATGCTCAGTTGGGTTGAGGTCAGGTGACTGACTTAATCACTGATGAATATTCCACTTTTCTGCTTTGAGAGACTCTTGGGTTGCTTTCTCAGCTGCTACTTCTGTTAGTTGTCACATCATCAATAAACACCAATGACCAAGTTCCACTGGCAACCATACATGCCCATTTCATAACACTATCTCCACCATGTTTGACAGATGATTTGGTATGCTGAGAATCATGAGCTGTTCCTTTTGTTCTCCACACTTTTCCACTTCCCATCCTTCTGGTACAAGTTAATCATTGCTTCATCTCTCCAAAGAACCTTGTTCCAGAACTGGGTAGGTTTTTAGATGTTTTTAAACACAGTCTAATCTGGCCTTCCTGTTCTTAAGTGACACCAGTGGTTTTCACCTTGTCGTAAACCCTCTGTATTTATTTTCATGCAGGCGTCTCTTGATTGTAGACTTGGACAATGATACCCCTAACTCTCAAGAGTGATTTGACTTCACTAGATGTTGTGAATGTGTTTGTCTTCACTAGGGAAAGAATTCTGCGATCATCCACTGTAGATGTGCTCCGTGGTCTTCCAAGCCTTTTGGTGTTGCTGAGCTTGCCAGTGCATTCTTTCTTTTTAAGAATGTACCCAAAATGTTGATTTGGCCACTCCTGAAGTGTTTACTATCCATCTGATAGAGTTCCTTTGCTTTTTCAGCCTAATGATGGCCTCCATCACTTGTATTGACACCTCTGTGGACTTCATGTTGAGAGTTCCGATGAACAGCTACCAAATGCAAATGTAAATACTGGGAATGAACTCCAGACCTTTTATCTGCTTAATTTGTCATGGAATAATGATGGAAAAGGTCTTACTTGCCCATGAAACCACTTGTTAGTCAAGTGTCCAATTACTTTTGATCCTCTGAAAATGGGGTGACCATATATAAAACTGGCTGTAATTCCTCAACGGTTAATGCAATATTTTTGTCCAACCCCTTAAATTAAAGCTGAAAGTCCACACTTCAATCACATATTAGTTACTTCATTTCAAATCCACTGTGGTGGTGTACAGGGGCAAAATTACAAATATTGTGTCACTGTCCAAATACTTATGGACCTAATGGTAGTTTCTTAGGCTAACTTCCCCCACGCACACAGGGATTAGATAGCATCGTCATCTTCTTCGTTTTCTTCTTCGCGATTTACTGGCGAATCACAGACAACTTGAAGGTGCATACCGCCACCACCTGTACAAGAGTGTTTAACATCATGTCATTTTACCCTATTAAATTCTACCCATCAACCTTGTGTCACTTAAAAAAGTAAAAAAAAAAAAAAAAAAAAGTAACGAGTGCCTTCGTGGTGATTTTAATCCCCTCTCCCTCTCCTTCTGTTCCCAGTATCCCCATCAGATTCCACTCCCGTCCCGCCTCTCGGACTTTATCCTGAAACCTTTCTCGTTCCGCTTCATACGTGTTACAATGTAATATTACATGTTCAGCGTTTTCTTTAACGCCACAGTTCTCACACTTATCGCTGTCCCTTTCCCCCATTATAAACAAAGTGCCTTTTAATCCTGTGTGATCCAGTCTTAGTCTTGTTATTTATTATGATTTCCTCCCGTCTGTTCATTTCTTTATAATTCTTTATTATGACAGATTTTTGTGTTTTGTAATACCCCCTTCCTTTCTGGTCTTCCTCCCACCTTTTCTGCCATATCTCCACTCCTTTCCTCTTAATCACGGCTTTTCCTTCGCCGTTGCACACGGTTATTATACCACGGCTAACAACCAGTAGGATTTCTTGATTTGGTTTTATGGTACAATATACTTGTTTCTCAGATCTTCATTTTCTAGGTTTTTTATCCTTTCGTCTGTGTGACTGTTAATATTGTATGGTACAAATTCACTAAACACATTATAGACTATGTAAAAAAAAAAAAACGTCTGATTTGTTTTGCTGCACAAAGAACATAATGTACTCTGCAACAAAAGAAATGTACTACATGAGAGCAAGAATAAAATATATATTATGTATTTATGGTACTCACCTGTACAATTAACACTACAGTGAAGCTGAATTTTATTTGTCAGTCTTCACTGCCTGTCTGTTTATATCAGTGTGATAAACCGTTGTTCCCGTCTACCGAGCCCGCGGGGCCCGAATTAACATGCTTTATTGGGAAAGAGCGCTTACAGTATGCTGATGAGCCCTTTTTCGTATCTAGTGATCTCTAACACTGACGTATTTGTGTATGAAAGCGTACAACCTGCCAGCTTGTTATTGTTATCCTCTCTGTCTATGAGGCCTCGCTCTGAAATGGAAATGAGTGTTGAAAGTCCCACTGCTGTGGCAGAGCAAAGTGCTGTGCATAGAGGTGTGTGTGTGTGTGTGTGTGTGTGTGTGTGTGTGTGTGTGTGTCTGTCTGTCTGTGTGTGTGTGTGCGTGTGTGTCGACATATCTACATAAGCTACTGTTCTCATATGTGTACAATAGAAAGGATAAACCTGACTGCAAAAAAATAAATGAATAAATATATATATATATATATATATATATATATATATAGCTATATCTGAGGTTTTAAACAAGCCCCCATTGACAGACGCCCACAGAGTGGGAGCCCTGTCACATCCCAGGGGTATGATAAGCCCTAATGATGACGCATTCTGATTGATTGAATCTTTGATTTTGCAGCTAACGTCTTTCTAGCTCGTATTCTTTGTTGCAGCCTCTTTTCATTTGAGATAAAACAACCTACACAGGCGTCTTGTGTGTGTGTGTGTGTGTGTGTGTGTGTGTGTGTGTGTGTGTGTGTGTGTGTGTGTGTGTGTGTGTGTGTGCTTGCTTGCTTGAGGGAAGGCAGAGGAGCCTGTCTGCCTCGGTACATAGCAGGTGATATTTGCCAATTTAACTCAACAAGATAGAGGTGGGTGACGTGCTATTTGGTTTCGGTGTGTGTATGTGTGTCTGTGTGTGTACTTGATGCCTGTGTGCGTGCTTGTGTTGGAAGTCAATGTGTTCAAGATTTTAAATCAAAGAACAAAACAAAGCTTGTTATACTTAAATAAAATTATCACGCTTTTCCATCTCTCTCTTTCTCTCTCTCTCTCGCTCTCTCTGTATATTTCTTTTCCCTATAACAGGCATTGTTTGTTGACTGAATGATCCACCTTTGCTTTTATTACAGAAAGATAAAATACCTTCAGGTTTTATGAAATACAAACCCATAAACATCCCCAGCAAACACACTATTCTTGACAAGGATCTCTAGACGTAAGACAGTTTCCTTTTGTCTCTGTTTTTTTTTTTTTTTTTTTTTGCACTGGAAGAGACTTTTGGTTTCAACTGTTCTGCAGGAACCCGTTCTGAGACCTTATCAGGTCCTTCTGCAGACCATTCGACTCAGTTTTCAGATCTCCGTTCTCAACATTCCCCATGCACATCTTATATACACGCACCAGATTTGGTGTGTATACATACATACATACATACATACATACATACATACAGTAGGGGACTGTGTCTTGCCTACATGTACACTTACTTATGTGTGAGTTCTCATGTCTCATCCACCCCCTTGTACCCTTCGCTTTCTAATCTTGTTTGTCCAAACCAAATGAGCTGTTCCAGCGAGGTGTGTTAGCCACTAATGTATTTATTGCTTGATAACAAGGGTCCCAGTTACAACTACCACTGCTGTGAAGCACTGGAAAAGAATGATGTCATTAACCTTTACTAGCTGTGTACATAGGTGCTGCTGTGGGACGCGGTGCATTTGTCAGCAGGAGGGCAGAGAGGTGTGTGTGTGTGTGTGTGTGTGTGTGTGTGTGTGTGTGTGTGTGTCTGCACGCATACATCATGTCTGCAGCCGCACATGTTTATGTGCGGAGGCGTGCACACACCGCACTTTGTAAGCCGATGTTGTGTTTCCATATAATTTGCTGTTTTGCACACACACACACACACACACACACACAGACATGCACAAGTGGTTTTGCATGTGTGGCCGGTCTTTTATGAGGAGGAGGCAACCGTATTGATAATATCACAGCGGTCAATTAATCGTTAATCACAGTTGGTGTGATTAGCACATCATCAGATAGACTCCAGACTGACTGGAGACGATAAACTAATATAGTCAATAAACCTGCGAGGAGCCATGTGACGAAGAGACCGCGCCACCGTCGCGAGCATGACTTTACAGGGTGCCTTCATGATGATTTGTAGCTTTACAGTGTGTCTTATCTAAACACACTCACTAAATACGATTTGCTCTTTGGTTTGCCTTTGCTTTGGAAAATGGCGTCCACGTCCTGATCCACTCTCAAGGAAGCTTTGACTGTCAAACATTATTCCTGTTTTCACCAGAGGCCCGTTCTTCTACGGGGTCTTGATTTAATCAAGAATAGAATAGAATAGAAGATTCTAAAGAAGATGGTGGCCTCACCCAGCACCGCCCATGCGGTGTCTTTGTCCACATCTGCGTCTGGGTTTGTGTCTTCGTCTGATGGCTGGGAGAGCTGGCGTTGGATCAGCTGGGGGAACCCGGTCTGCTGCGTCCTGTTGGCCCAGGGACCACGGCCCTGCCTGGAGCTGGGCCTGAAGAGGAAACACCAAGGATGGTCTGACAGGACGCGGAAGCGGGGCAGGCTAAGCTAACTGCTAGCCCACGCAGACCGGCTGTTCCAACAGTCATGCTGGCTGGGGTTCACTCTCTAGGACAGTGATTTTTTTTTCATATGCTGTATATTTTTGTTTTTGCAGTTTTGTAGTTTTTTTGTAGTTTGGGTACGTGTGTTCTTGTAGGTTGTGGATGTGTGTTTTTGTCTTCGTGTTGCACCGCTGTAGGCCGGGGTAAACGATATTTCGTTTTATTTCATGTACACAAGTACATGAAATTACAAATAAATGTCCCCGATTCCTGAATAGAAGAGGGCCACCGGTGACATAAAGACAGATGACTACACTTAACGTTCCTCTCTCGAGCAGCAGCAGCATCACAACTCATTTACTAATAGGAAACTACTTGTTGTTCAACAAGACATATAAGACCAATGACTCTTCTTCTTCTTCCTCTCCGCACGGAGGCCATTTCCTCTTTTGTCAGAGACACACAGTGTAATGGGTAATAGATACTGGACTAATGCTTCGGCTCAGGAATAGAGATAGATGGATGAGGAGGTGGGTGGGGGGGCAGCGGAGGTGTTGGGCAGAGAGAGAGAGAGAGAAAGAAATAGGAGTGGAGAGGAAGGAAAGCAAGAGGAGTGAGTTATGGAGCAGCACCCAGGGGGTTAATTTCTCACAGACAGTTTTCATATGCCGTGCACACACACACACACACATATACACACATACACACACACACACACACACACACACACACACACACACACACACACACACACACACACACACACACACACACACACACACACACAGAGCGATGTCTCCCCACGCCAAGCCAGTAGCCTTGCTAGTTAAAAGTGAATAAGTTTATGGCCGGTGTAAGCCCTCATACATCAAGGAGCAGTTTGTTTAGCTTGCACAGTGACAGGGTACAGTAACATGGGCAGGGTCTGGCTACTGCCTTGATAAATGGGAGGTTGCAGGAAGGATGGTGTCTCAGCGCGTGAGGAATGTGTGTGTGTGTGTGTGTGTGTGTGTGTGTGTGTACGAGAGAGAGAGAGAGAGAGGGAGAGAGAGAGGGAGGGAGAGAGAGAGATGGAGACATCAAAGCATGTTTTTAGCTCTCAGATTAATGGTTATTCCAGCGTTCGAGAGAACGGTGGCGTTTTCTCCTCCGATGTAAAGAATCCATTTTTTGATGCTGTAAATATTGCAAATGCTCATCTCATTCATCTTACATTACCTGTTGTGGAAAAGGGGTGGCGGTGGTGGTGGTGGGCGGGGGGGGGGGACATGTTCGGAAAGCCTGATGTCTCATTGAGCGAAGCTCGTAATGGATGTCCTCTTGCCCTTATCACGACTCTCCACCCACACCCCTTCGTAATAGAGTTGGAAATCCACCTGGAAATCCTCCATAGAACGTGGTCTTCTTAAAGGATTCATGCCGTCGTGAATCAGGGGTTATCTCAGGTGGCTAACGCATGCATCAGCTAACAGAGTGCAGTCAGTAGGGGGCAGGTCTCCACCAGGCCGGTGTTCAGCCGAAGGTGACAACCCAGCTGAGGGGCTGGCACTCGACTGGGGTGTAAAACGGGTTTTTCAAAGGTTTTGAATCACCGCAGCCATTAGAGGTCCTTCATCATATGGTCGTAACTGTGCATAAACATTACGAGGCTGACAGGCCCAGTAGTGTGTGAGATTAGCAGTGGACAGACACACACACACACACACACACACACACACACACACACACACACGGACAGATAAACCACTGCTTTTTCCTGCCATTATAAGACTTTTTTTTACCCCTTTTTACCTCCCCAATTGTATCCGGCCAATTACCGCACTCTTCCGTGCCGTCCCGGTCGCTGCTCCACCCCGTCTCACGACCCGGGGAGGTCTGCAGACTACCACATGCCTCTTCCGATACATGTGGAGTTGCCGGCCGCTTCTTTTCACCTGACAGTGAGGAGTTTCACAAGGGGGACGTAGCACGTGGGAGGATCAGGCTATTCCCCCCAGTTCTCCCTCCCCCCTTGAACAGGCGCCCTGACCGACCAGAGGAGGCGCTAGTGCAGCAACCAGGACACATACCCACATCCCACCCGCAGACATGGCCCATTGTGTCTGTAGGGATGCCCGACCAAGCCGGAGGGAGGTAACATGAGGATTTGAACAGGCGATCCCCATGTTGGTAGGCAAGGGAATAGACCGCTATGCGTACCCGGACGCCTCCATTATAAGACTTTTGTGCAGCACCCACGTTGATTGAATAGGAAATATGGGGGGGGTTGTTAGTATGCAGTGCTTAAGATAAAAAAAATTACCTAATAAAAAGGTTTTGCCTATCAGTCTGTGGATGTGCACCCTCCTAGGTGGACCCTTGCTTTAATATGACCAAGTCTAATATGAACTTGCACTTTCCACAGGGAAAAGGTTTGCTATGGGACCTTTCTGGTCTGACCCCAACCCTGTCTTTGTTTTCATAATATAATAAAGATGGGTAAACCCTTTATGCTCACGCATGCATGACTCACATCTGTGGTTGACTCAGATCAGGCAGCGACAAGAATATACAGCACTTCCGGGGCGTCCAGGTAGCGCGGCTGTCTATTCCGTTGCCTACCAACACGGGGATCGCGGGTTCGAATCCCCATGTTACCTCCGGCTTGGTCGGGCATCCCTACAGACACAATTGGCCATGTCTGCGAGTGGGAAGCCGGATGTGGGTATATGTCCCAGTCGCTGCACTAGCTCCTCCTCTGGTTGGTCGGGCACCTGTTCAGGGGTGGACGGGGAGGGGTATAATGTGATCCTTCCACGCAAAACCTGGTGAAACTCCAAAAGAGGCAGCTGGTGACTCCACATGTATGGGAGGAGGCATGTGGTAGTGTGCAGCCCTCCCCGGATCGGCAGAGGGGGTGGAGCAGTGACCGGGATGGCTCGGAAGATTGGGGTAATTGGCCGGAGGATGCCATTGTGAAGAAAAGGAAGGAAAATAATGTATTATGGCTCTTATGAGACCCTTCCTTTCCTGTAAAGACACCGTGAAAGGGCGTTCAGAGCATCTCTGTATGTGATGTACATGTCATGGGTGAAACAGGACAGTAAGGCGAGACAAAACATGAGGAGGGGTGTGGGTTGATTGGATGGTGCAGAACATTTTATACCAATGGTTTGAATGTTTCTCGCCCCCCTGCTCGGACTTGGCGACGCCAGCTTGGCTATTTTAGAGGAAGTTAAAGGGTATTTACATTTTGATGCAGTCTTCTTCTTTCGGCTTGTTCCCCGTTTCTCAGGGGTCGCCACGGTGGATTTTATAGTTTCCGCCGGTACCGTTTGAGGGCACAGCACCAATGGCGGCCGTTGTTAACCCGGGCCTCGATCGATCCAGTATGGTCTTGTAAATCCGCATACTGATATGGCTGTACAGTGAAATAAGTAATAAACATCTGTGACTTCCTCGGGAGAGAAGAGGTTAGATAGTTGATAACATAACGGGAGAAACGAGCGAAGTAGTCAGTTTTCCTTTCATGCCGTCTTTAAGATGCATTGAATGTTTTATTCTCTCTCTCTCTCTCTCTCTCTCTCTCTTTCTTTGTCCATTCACTCAATCCCCTCCACCACCTCAACTGACCTGCCATCCTTCATCCTTTTATCCTTTCCATCCTTCAACCACCACCATTCACCATTCATCCCACCCCGTCCCTCACTTTCTGTCATCTCCTCCATCTCCTCCTGCCTTCTCCTTCGTACCCTCCTCTCCCCCCCCCCCCGCACTGTTCCTGTCTCTGCCCTCCACCGGTCCAGCTGTGGCCCGGCCCGTACCATGGTGCCCAGCCACAATAGGCCATACACACACAGGCATCTTAAGACCTGTGTGTGTGTGCGTGTATGTGTGTATGTGTCAAGGGTTGTACCACAATAGACCCATTATGCCCGCACCACAATGACACAAAGACAACAGTGTTGTTAATCTGTTTTCTGCCTCTCCATCTTCTTAACCATGACATTGTGTGAGGCTGCCCTTCCACAGGCCAGTAAAACGGTCAGATGGTGAGCAAGACAGTCTGAAATACAGACGGACGGACGGACGATGGGGCCAGCTGATAGACCCACGCAAAGCGAGACAACCCGAGGACAGATAGAGACGGACAGGTGTACCAGCAGTCTCACGCGCAATCATTTCACCCTGCAAGACAAGCAATAATCCGGCAAACAAGCCAGGCTGCCATTCAGCCAGCCAGAACAGCAGGCGGCAAACCAGCCATCCAGCCAGCCGGCATCGCCCCTTAATAACTCCATTCCCCTCGGAGAGCAAAACAATAAGATATAACAATTCACAAATGGCTGAGGCAGGCGGAGCATTACAAATGAAATGTAATGTTGATGTTGTTACAGTTTGGAAATAATGAATTATGAGGATAAGCGGGGATCTGTAAATCGCTGTAGCGATTTACCGAGGTTTCATTTTTCAACAGTATTGAATTATGGAGAATTGGCCTCAGTCAACTGCAAAATACGAAATGGGAAAAACGAGAATGATTCACCGTTTCACTTTGTGTGTGTGTGTTGTGTGTGTGTGTGTGTGTGTGTGTGCGTGTGTGTGTGTGTGTGTGTGTGGCAGTGTGGCAGTGTGTGTTTGCTTGTCTGTGTTTGTGTGCATGAACTTGTTTGTTGTGCGTCACTTCGTAGCTTCTGCGGGTTATTTAATCCCCTGTTCATGTGAGAGTGTGTTTGTGTGTGTGAATGCATAAATATTATTTTTTGATTGCACTTGTATGTGCATGTCTTTGGGTCTGTGTGTATGTATTTCTGTGTGTGTGTGTGTGTGTGTGTGTGTGTGTGTGTGTGTGTGTGTGTATGTATTTCTGTGTGTGTGTGTGTGTGTGTGTGTGTGTGTGTGTGTGTGGTGTGTGTGTGTGTGTGTGTCTGTGTGTGTGTGTGTGTGTGTGTGTGTGTTCATCCCTCTAGACCTGTTGAGGGCTTCTTTCGCTCACCCTGCCGCACATGTGATAAATGTCCCTTATCGCCTCTGTCATTGTAATAGCTCCACAACAGGCCCAGAGAGAGCGCGCGAGAGAGAGATGGAGAAGGGGGTGAGAGATGAGAGCGAGAGAGAGCAAGGTGCTGAGAGAGAGAGAGAGAGAGACAGACGGAGCGCAAAAAAGGGGGAAAGAGGGTAGATGGAGAGAAAGAGACAGAATGAGAGAGGGAGGGATGGGAATGGGATAGCCAGAGTTATCAGCCAGTCTTGTTGGGGAAGAATACACATCAAGCTGCAATCATCCGGGCCTGAAAATTGCTCTGAGATTTGAGTCCCCAGACAGTCTGTGTTGTGTGTGTGTGTGTGTGTGTGTTGTGTGTGTGTGTGTGTGTGTGTGTGTGTGTGTGTGTGTGTGTGTGTGTGTGTGTGCCAGCCAGCCCAGCTCGGCAGCCAAAGCCCCTGTCGTCTCAGTGCTATTACTGCCCCGTTCCTCTCTCCATCCATCCCTTCATCCATCTATCCACTCTCGTTTTTTCCTCACCTTTTTTAATGCTCAAACTTCAAAACACCTGACCGTCTTCCATCTTGCCCCCCCCCCCCCCGTTTGCTCTCTCTCTATCTCTCTCTTCCTGTCACTAAAACCTATGGTCAAGTCATTTGAAACACTGCTGTCCACAGTGACACTAGCTATTAGGGGAGGATGAGAGGGGAGCGAGAGAGAGAAAGACGGAGGGGGAGGGGGGTGTAAGAGAAGAAAAAAGAGACGGAGGGGAGGAGAAAAAGAGGAGAGGTTAATATGCTGAGCAGAAACCATTTCAGCCTCTTTAATTTTCTATTGATCTGAGCCTACAGACCTGTCCCCTCAGCCAGCGTTGCAGTGTGTGTGTGTATGTGTGTGTGTGTGTGTTTGTGTGTTTGTGTGTGTGTGTGTGTTGCAAGTTGAAATTCCTTTAGAATAGGAGCCAAGAATAAATGAAAGGGGACGAGGGGGGGGGAGAGGGGGGAGAGAGAGCGTGATAATGAGGAAGAGTAGTAAAGGTATGGGTGGCTCTCCTCTCCTTCAGATACACACACCCTTCAGCTGCAGCTCCGAGGCTGGAACAGGAAGATCCCCCCTGAACCGTTTGTGTGATTCTTCAGAAGGTGCTGAGGAGGGGGGGGGGGGTGTTTCGGGTGCGTTACGACTTCCTCCGCGGGGCCTGTGTGGTGAAGGTCTGTTTCCACGACGTGTTTGTTTTCTGCTGCGTGGTTTAAGGAAGCGGCCGCGGACGATGTGACTGAAAGTGAGTTGTTAAGCAAAAGTGAACGCGCGGGGCCACGACGCCGCAGACATTAAGAGTAATGAAACATCGCCCTCTACTGGCCAATGTCATATAACGGTTTGGGAAACAATCCTGACAAGAGTAAGATATGTGTGGTAAGTAAGAGGGGAGATAAAAAAAGCGAGAGAATATGAAAGAGATGCAGAAATGGTTGATCGGAGGAGAGGAAAGAGGAGGGCAGAATTAGAGGTGAGGAGAGGAAGTGGGTTCAGGACGAATTGGGGGGGGGGGGGGGGAAGGGATGAAGAAGACGGGAAGAGGGTTTAGAAAGAAAAAAAAAGAAACAATACTGTGAAGGAAAACGAGATGGAGGGATTTGAGAGAAGAAAAGGGAGGGAGGTGGGTTGAAGGCAGGGCCCGGTGGACCAGAATGGAGAGAGGAGAGATAGATAGCACGTTGATAAAGATCACAATGATGTCCAGTTGTTACCGTGTGATGCCATCGCAGCGTGTCCGATTGTTCCCGAAGTGTGCCTTATACACACACACACACACACACACACACACACGCACACACATGCACACACATGCACACACACACACACACACACACAGGCAAATAGCCTCAGGTGTGACCGGTTGAAATAGCCACTCGAGCAGATACTCATCTTCAGTCCAGTCCTATCAAATGTTAACGCTCGGATATTTTTTTCTTACATACATACAGGATGTGTGTGTGTGTGTGTGTGTGTGTGTGTGTGTGTGTGTGTGTGTGTGTGTGTGTGTGTGTGTGTGTGTGTGTGTGTGTGTGTATAAGAGCGAGAGCGAGAATTCACTTAATTGGGTCTCAACCTGCAAAATCCTCAGGAACAAGGATCCGTTTTATGAATCTGATCCGGCCCTTTTTTTCTTGCACTGCCACACCGAGACGGCTCCATCATCGCCGTTTCCACTACGGACGCAGTCAGTGGTGCCGGTGGAGCTCGGCATGGCACAGACAGTCTGGTTTGCGTCCATTTGAATTCCGTGCTAGTGACACTCCTGAGAGAGGGGTAATACAGCAGACAGCCAGACGGACAGCTGGATAGATGGGAAGCAAGGCTGCTCCCCTTGTATGAAGGATTATCCCTCATCCTCTGTTTGTGACAAGAGCTGATAAGGGTCTGAGAGGAGAGGAGGCAAGAGGCTGAGAGGGCTAGGGAAACACACACACACACACACACACACACACACACACGCACACATATATATAATATATATAAAATCCACAGCGAGCAAGATATCAATCCATCATTTAGAGCTAGGGATTCAACAGGAGAAATAGGTTCTTCTCAATAGCTGACAATCGAACATGTGCACGCCAACACAAAACATGCAATGTAAGCACGCATACATACACATATGCACGCGCACACACACACCTACACACACATAAAGCATCCTTTAATACCATCTGCTTTACAAAAGGCTTGTGGGGTTTCGGTCTTGAATTGGGGGGGTGATTCAATTGGCTTTCATCTATTTATCTGAATTACATTTGACTATTGTTGTCCCCCGTCACCCCGAGCTGTATGTCCATGTGTGTCCACGGCTATTATTCTGTCTCGGTGACATCAGCGTCCCGAACACGAGCTATAAATCATTGCTCTAATGTAGGGTGTCATGGCCATAAATCCAAGCTGCTGTGTATGATATGCTCATTTATGTAGTACCGAACAAATGGGAGGACTTAGAGGAAGTGTGGAAGTCATGGGCAAAGGTTCAGTTTCAACCCAGCAGCCATCCTTCCCTTCTTTATAGGGAGACAGAGAGAGAGAGAGAGTATGGTGGAGGTGAAGGTTGCTGAAGGGTTTAGTGTGTAAATTGTATTGTGTGCTGAGGTGTGTGTGTGTGTGTGTGTGTGTGTGTGTGTGTGTGTGTGTGTGTGTGTGTGTGTGTGTGTGTGTGTGTATGTGTGTGGT
>NC_079224.1:34303986-34378986 GCF_029633865.1 Lampris incognitus
CACTCACACACACACTACCCACTCTGACAGAGTTCATCTGTCCAGGTTATCTGTATAAATTTAAACTGCCCCGTAGCATATTTCCCATCTTTATCGCCAAGTCTTTTATTAAACAAGCAGGTAAAGTAAAGGAATATACTCGGGGAATAAATGAATGAACCGATGTGCCTGTGTGCACAAGAATCGTGAAATAAGAGGAGGTCAGTGAACTGTTAGTAAGGTGCACTTTAAGAGTTGGGTTACAGTTGGAGGAAGTGATGTCAGAAAAAGAAGAAAAAAAACACATTTTCGCCTGTATTAACCAGGTTTTTTGGTTGAAGTTCAAGGCACTCTTATGTGAGGGTGTTGGTATAAGAATCCAAAGTGGAATATTTTTACGTACGAGTACGTTCGGACATACAGTACAAGGAATTTGGTTTGTCAGTTCACTCTCTCACAATTAACATACGAAATATACAGTGAGAAACACAAGATTAAAAGATGGATTAAATAGATATATAGAATAAATTCAGTCAGAAAAAGTCAAGTTAAAATTCAATGGCGGTTCAGCCATTGCACTCCCCTACACCCCTATAAAAGATGCCTGACGTGGTGCAGGGAGGTTGCTCGACTCTTTACATGGCATTGCTTTGCAAGACATGTAGGTCAGGTGACTCGGCAGTACTTAATTGTCCCTAGGTGTGTGTGTGTTTGTGTGTGTGTGTGTGGGCCCTGTGATGGCCTGGCGGCCTGTCCAGGGTGTCTCCCCCGCCTGCCACCCAATGACAGTTGGATAGGCTCCAGCATCCCTGGGACCCTGAGAGCAGGATAAGTGGTTTGGATAATGGATGGATGGATGTACAATCAATACGCTTTGCTTATTTCACTATAACTTGTGAAACTTGTGCATATATTCTGCATTGTTTCAGTTAATTTTGTGTTCATTTAGTGCCTCACTGAGCGGTTATGTTAAACCTGTTACTGCTTGTCTGCTCTTTCTACTCGGTACCTGTTACTTTTTCGTCCTGAAAGATGAATCCATCCTCTGACACGCTTTCTGAGGTTTTGGGGTTTTTTTCCCCCTATGGAGATTTCTTCACATCTGAATAGAGGGAAGAGGTCGACCGATATGGGGTTTTTTTCAGGGGTGATACCGATATTTGTTACTGATTGTTAGTAATCAAGGATGTTAACATGTATTTCCCCTCTACTCTGTTCATTATGGTAAAATTGGGTCCCCTTTGACCCCGAGGACGCGGGCGGGGGGGGCGAAGAGGATAAAACGGCGGTCACAGGGTGTCGTTAAACGTTGTGTTTATTAGCAATAGAGGCGACCGATAACCAGTATTTGGAGCTGATATACATTTGCAGTAAAAATGAAAAGCTTGGTGTCAAAATTTAGAATAACGCAAACTCGAATTAAAGTCCATTAAGCGGAATCGTTTTTTTGTTTTTGTTTTTTTGTTTTAATCCGACTGCCGATCAAATAAATTAAAAATGCGCTACTTTGGCTCCGGTGCAGCCGCCTCTCTCTGTCGGTAGTCAACTGGACGTGCTTGTCATCATAGAAATAGATCATAAAATTGAGACGTTTCTTGCAACTTCGGCAATATCCGCTGTCTTACCTACGAAACACGGCTTCACTCGCTCACCGGAGCCGCGCCAGTCTACAAAAGCGTGTTGATAGGCTATTACTCGTGGCGTGTAACCAATCAGATAGTGCTGTGGGCGGGACATCGCTGGAGACCACGTTGTGTTGACCAACAGAGGTGGCCGCATCAGAGCCAAAGTAGCACATTTGTAAATTCATTTATTTCATCGGCAATCAGATTAAAAAAATAATGATTCCGATCACTGTAAAAATGCTGGATATTGGATCCGATAATCGGCCAGGCCGATAATTGGCCGACTCCTAAAAGAGGGTCTAAAGGATAAGGGGGGGCCATACATTGCAAAGAATGTAACGTGATTGTAATGCCCTCTGGGACTAAATTGTGATTTAGGAAATCTGATTTGACTTGACTTGACTGACAGCCATGACATACATACCTTATACAATAATGACACTAGGGGTGAAGGGCCTTGCTCAGAGGCACTTTTAACAGTTATTATGGGTTGTATTATCATAACCAGTGTAGGGAGGAATTTTGACCAGCAGTGTTTTTATCACCTCTGGTTACCAGCTTTCTTTTCTTAGTTTAGGGCCACCCACTCTACTTGTCTTTTTTTTGCCCAAGTTTGTTCCTGTAAGGCTTTGATTCTGATGGCTTTGACCTGTTTTTGGGTTAAGTGGGTTTCCCCTCTGTCATCATAAAATCAAGACTATTAAGTCCATGCAAACATTACACCCATGCTTTCAAGATGACACAGCTCATAAAGGGCTGATAGCGATAAAGTAGATTTTCTCATTAAGTGAAATTGCTGAAATCACCTTATATTATTCAAATCATTCAGTCAATGGTGTTTCTCTTTACCCCCCTGAAAATGTAATATGTTAGACTTTTCCCATCGCTCTGACACACTTTCCCCTCATCCTCTCTCACTGACTGTCTCTCCAATGCAAAATGTAGTTTCTGACACATATTTTTTGTTTTAAAAACCTGACCTATCCCCCAGCCATTTAACAAGTGTAATGTAATATGACAGGAGTGGCAATGCATGGCAATCGATCATATAACTCAGGTGTCATACATGCATGGGCGAAAAAGACAGAGGAGGAGTGTGGAGAGGAATGGAGGGAAGGGGGGTGAAGAGCAAAAAGGAGGAGGCATGACTGCTTGTCGGCTCTCATCGCTGACAGTTTGCCTGTGATGAGAGAAGTGGACCGATGCCTATACTCACTGTTGCAGTGTCAACGAGAGGGCATCCATTACAAGTGACTAGGGGTGCTCTACTTAGCACATAGCCACAGACTTAAAGGCCTATAAGGACTGAATCTCAATTGAAATATAGTGATGAAAAAAAATGGCTAAAAGGAAACCCCACCTACATTCCACAAGAGAAGGAAAAGAAAAGAATAAAAAGAGCCCTCAACTTTATTCAGTGCCACAAGCGTGTTTTTTTATTATTGTGTAATGTCTCCAAGAATTTAAACAAATGTTTGCAAATAATGACTTTGCAGTATCTTCGTAATACAACTTGTGATACCCTACACTACCAAATTTGTAAAACTCAAAATAGGTTTTAGAGGTTTAGGCTGTTTCTTCATAATTAAATTTTTTGCACTCAAGTGGTTTGATTTAACATTTTCACATCAAGCAATTTGATATTCATCTAATTATTTATCACTAAACATTTGTTCTGTGGGAAAACCACTGTAAACCCTTCCTATGGCAAACCAATGGAGCTGCAACGTGCTGCTGACATCTAGCGGCCATAGGTAGAAACAGCAGGGAACTCTGAACCCCATTGGCGGTGTCACATGATCAAAACATATGAACATGGCGGCGAACGGCAGTGTAGTCGGCGATGTGGGCGCCACTTTCAATCCTTTTCCATCCGTACAAAATTATTGAGACAACGTTTTAGTCGTGCAATGTACGATATCCGGGAACACACATGATTAGTTTACATAAGTGAGTTTCAGTGGGGAAAACCGCTTTCTGAATGAAACTAGACATCCCTTAGATGGAGGAGGTGCAAGGCAAGAGAGAAGTAGGTTTTGTGTGCTTAAACCTAGATTAAAGTAGAGCCCCCGAATCCACTGCAATCTTTCATGTAAAAGTTACGTGTGTGACTACAAAGACGTCGTATTGTTAATTTGATATCTAACGCACATATCGTCACTCTCCTTTCTCTCTATTTGCAGACATTTTTACGAGTTCGGGCAAATAGGCAAACAAGACTGAATGGTATGTATATATCCTTTTATGATTGTTTCATACTTTATTTTAAACTTGCTTTGATGTCATTTATTATGTTTACTGAAAAGGAAATCCCCGGGAAATAAAAAGTTAAGTCAGGATTTCCATGATATGGCCTGATTTCATGCAGAATATCAATGTATCATTGAGACACTTTAGAACAGTTCCAGGAATTCACTTTGCGCTTGTTTCATATTTATTAATTGTTTCACCACTCATACGCAGTACTATCAAATAGGCTTTGCTGTTGTTAAATGCAGAACAGTTTGCAGCCGTACACAATGCCTTTGAGGATAAATAATTATCTTAGGCAGCTAATCAGTAAATGAATTGAGTAATTTTTTTTTCTGATCCAGGATTAATAACATTATACCCCACCCCATATTATTTAGATTGGCTTGAATGCTACTGAAATATGTTGGATGGGAGAATCACATCATAACCAAAGGGATGTGCATTTTATTGATGTACACACACACGCGCGCACACACACACACCGCATGTTCAGGGAAAGTTGAGAAACAACATTTACTATATGGAGTGATCATATCTTTCATCATCTCTACCATTTCAACTCGCCTGTCATTTGGCTGCGAGAGCTTGTTCAAGTGCAGCTCAAACATGGATCTGTCTTAGTCTTTTAGTAAGAATGCCATGTAAGACTTACCACTGCACTCATAGAGCCAGCCTATAAGTGATCCATAAGTACTTAAGATTTAAATAAGATTTAAATTTTTGTACCTTTTTACCCTGTGTTTGCCTCTAGTCTTAAAAGAATGACCCCAAGGTTACTGGTAGAATGAACCCCTGGATATTAAGGCCCTGCTGAGCATGACTTTGTGCTCAGTTGATCTATAAATAACCATATCAGACAGTGAACTATGTCATTACTGGAAAGAAACTGTTACCATTAACCTGATCAAGGTCAGCACGGTGGCCCAGTGGTTAGCATTGTTGCCTCACAGCAAGAAAGTCCTGGGTTCGAACCCCGAGCCTTCCCACGTCCTTTCTATGTGGAGTTTGCACGTTCTCCCCGTGTCTGCGTGGGTTTCCTGCAGGCACTCCGGTTTCCTCCCACCATCAAAAAAAAAAAAGAAAAAAAGACATGCATGTTAGGGTTAATATCCCTAATTAATGTGCCCCTGACCAAGGCAATAGGAAGAAATAAGTGGAATTGGTCCCCAGGTGCTGCACAGCAGCTGCCCAATGCGCCTAGCGACACAGCTAATATGGGTTAAATGCAGAGAGTAATTTTCACTGTATGTATGTACAAATGACAAAGTGTATTCTATTCTCTCTAAACGTTGTCCTGCCGAGAAGTCAGTTTATCAGTTAAAGGTGCCTTGCCTCAGGGCCTCTCATCTCAGCAAAGCTACTCATAATTTTGAATGAGAGAGATTTCTAGCTGCCTCTAGATGGCCCTCTCAATTGATAAAGGGAATCTAAAGTACTGTTTTCACACTCAGACCCCTTTTCCATAGCAGGACACAACGGTTCTATTAGCGAGCATTTTGGCGGTTCCAAACTGCACTCGCTTGTGGACTTTTGGTGCCATTTGATAACTGTGCTCAACGTGGCCAGATCACGTCAGCGGGGGGGGGGGGGGGCTTAACTATGTCAGCATTCAATGATTGGTTTTACATTCATGTCACATGCAGTTATGCCACTTCTAGAAATGTGTTGATATTCTGCAGCTCCATTATCACATCCCACACTGATCCTATAGTCTGCTAAAACTGCAACGAGCAGGGATTTGTCCTTTGCTCTCAAAATAAAAAAATCTGAATCAGCACTTAAGTCCCATGTGTGTTATATACACAGACGCCATTGCATGGCATCATTTGTTGTCACTGTTATTGTTGATCTACGGGACTTTATAGTCCTGATTTCAATTTCAGCGCTAATGGAACACAAATTATAACCATGCATACAACTCCTTGCCGGTACGGTATGGCACGCAGTAGCTTCATTCAACCTCGGCAGGATAATGGAAAGAAGACTTTACATGTAAACTGCTTCAGTTCCTGAATGAGCAAAGATGTAGAAAACCCAGCAACTATTTATTATTATTATTATTATTATTATTATTTTTACACCGGTCATTCTTTCTGATTGAAGCAATACAATGATAATCCAGTCCCTGGATGAGAGCCAATGAGGACTTAGTTTAAACTTCGCCCTCCATTACTTGTGATTTGCCCTCATGTGGAACCAGGAATCATTCTAGTTGGGGGTGGTTACAGCTGACTGGGGTGGGGTGGGGTGGCAGAGAGCCCTGCTGGACCTAATTAGTGGCCCTTTCCTCTCTCTATTTAACGCCGCCTCCCTCGATTAGCATCAGGGGTTGGATTGGCGAGCAGGAGGAGGCGCTTTCCGCATCGCTCCCTCTGCTTTTCTCCGTCTTTCTCCCCTGGAGTGATGGGGCATCGCCTCCCGTCCTCCCTCCCTGACCAGGGTCCCTCTTGGCCTTCTCTGCTTTCCCAGCCAGCTAAAAATTAATGTCCCCATGCGCCATTTGCAGTTAAGAAAATACGACAGAGACTTGGGGCGCAATGGTGGCTGTTCTGCTCTGTTAAATTTCTAATTATGTGTGTGTGTGTGTGTGTGTGTGTGTGTGTGTGTGTGTGTGTGTGTGTGTGTGTGTGTGTGTGTGTGTGTGTGTGTGTGTAAGAGGGATTTAGCTGTGACAGAAGAGAGGGGAGACAGGGAAGGAGACAGGCTGGACGGGGAGTGGATGGAAAGGAGGGAGAGTGGTGATGAGAGGAAAGATTGTTCTGTCACATCAGGCTCTTGTCTTTTTCCATCTTAACTCAGCACATGTCAGAAAGCGGCATATTGCGCCAGGCCGCATCTTCATTGTGGTTTTTAGGCTTGTAGAGAGCAAAGGACAAGTAAGCAAGCGACCCTAATAGGCTAACTTAGTTGTATTCGCTTAATAAGAATCAAAACAGGTTAAAGCCAACTGTTGTAAAACATCACACTCGTGATGGGACCAACTCCAGTTCGTCTTGCCATGCCTCGGTCAGGGGCACAAACAGGAGTATAAACCCCAACACGCATGTCTTTTTGATGGTGGGGGAAACCGGAGCACCCGGAGAAAACCCACCATAGACACAGGGAGAACATGCAAACTCCACACACATATGTCATGTAACTAGCAGAATGTAGTTCCACCTGACTATGTGCCCATGTGTGATCTTATCGATGTGTGTGTGTATGTGTGTGTGTGTGTGTGTGTGTGTGTGTATGTATATATTTATATAAATTGCATGGAGGTAAATGCACATTTTCATGTTCAGACTGTGGCAACAAATTCCTTAAAGAAGGACAAAGAATCTTATGTGTAGAAATCACTCAGAAATGCACACTTATTACATTTCCATCAACACTGTCCAAAATGTTGTCTTATAACACTGTGTTCTACAAATTGTGTGTGTTGTTCTTGCTTGAAGGCTTAAAGAATCCTGCAGTCAAAGATAGAAAACATGTACCTCGGGCTGTGTATTTTACTTTTTTTCTGCTTATCACATTTTTCACCTCTTTTTTTCTCTCCCCCCATATTTGCTCCTTCTCTCTACACCCCATCCTCTTGCAGCCCGTATAGGGAAAATGAAGAGGAGGAAGCCAGAGGAGGGGGGCCAGGTATGTCCACTGTGCAGCGCCCCATTGGCTGGGAGCGAGGAGGAGATGAGTAGACATGTGGAACAATGCCTGCTCCAGGTAGTACAATCTGGGCCCATATCCCGTCTTCTGCCAGTCGGACAGCCTATCAGCTCTTCTTGTAGATGCTGACCAATCACCTCTTCGCCTCTTTTCAGATGTTGTCTAATCACCTCTTGACTTACAGAAAATGCCAATCAATGGCTGTCTGTAGGTTCTTTAGGTGTTGACCAATCACATCTTTTCTTCCTTTAGATGCTATGGCATCTGTAGTTTCTGTAGCTGCTGTCCAATGACCTCTTCTTTTAGATACCAACCAATAGCACCCTGTTTGCAGTGGAAGCCAGTTATGGCTGTGCTTCTTGTAGATGTAGCCCGATTAACAACTCTTTCCCAATGTCTCCTCTCTATTTCCCTGTTGTGGAGCAACCTTTCTTAAAAGGAAACAATCATGTTTTTCATCATTACTCTCTCTATATATGTAAATATATATTGTAGTGATAACAATCCATTAGCAGCCATAATGCCGAGCAGTCTTCGGCTTGTCTTTGAAACGCCACTGAAATTGTGTGGAACAGTGATTGCTGCTAAACATCACTGGCAAACGGTCTGAATCACGGTCTTTATACAGTGGTGTTCGCTTCAACGGCTGGTATCAACTTCAACAGCTGTATGTAGCATGGTTATTCGCATTTTCTTACACAATGTAGTCCATTTTGACATATCTCTCTGAAAGTAGCAGCAAACCAGGAACTAAGGGTTGTCATTTTCACATTCACAGATTGTCCACTAGTGACCTCATCAGCAATTTTTTTATTATAATAATTATTATGGCTGCTTATGAAGTGTTTTCTGCACAACATAAATATAGAGATAATGTTGAAAATTGTGATAATTTCTATTTAATGCACTTGTTCATTAATTACCACCTCTTCACAAGCATCTTGTAATCACTTTCTTTAGCAGTGTATGTTAATCATCAAGCCATCTTCAGATTTACTTGACTAATTAGTACCAATCACACTAGTTGTAGACCTACTAACTTCTGCCACAACATGTTCACTCAGTGTTGTAAATTGTAAGAAAGAACAGCTGTGAAAACAAATGAGCCTTCATAGTCCTGTTTCATATAAATTGAATTTGCTTTAGTTTTAAACATGAACACATTTTTTTTATATACGAACAATTTTTTTTAAGTGTAAGCATTGTCCTCTTGTGTTTGAAACATATATAGTGGGGTTTTCACTTAATATTTTGAATCATAAAGCATATAAAAGGACAGCAAATATCGCCGGTACTGATTTTGCCCATGAAGTGACTGACCTGGCAGGGACTGACACTGTGTATGTGTGTGTGTGTGTGTGTGTGTGTGTGTGTGTGTGTGTGTGTGTGTGTGTGTGTCAGCGTGAGGGAGCATTTGGTGATGACGACTCTGCAGACGTGGATGGAGAGAATGGCCGTGGGTTCGAGGAGTACGAGTGGGCGGGCCAGAAGAGGATCAGAGCCACTGCACTGCTGGAGGGAGGCTTCAGGGGTAGGTACACACAAACACAAAAACCCTCTATCTTTCCCAGACAAACTGAACCGGTCTTTTTGTCGCTTAGACATTCACATTCAGTGTTGTGTTTTTAAGTATTAGTTACGTGCTGATATCAGTGCCACATTGAAGAGGCAGGTTGTAGATGTAAACATGACAGTAGCCTAGAAATGACCTCTATATGGTGTTCAATTCAGTTCTGCCTGGTAAACCCAAAAGGTCTTGTGCAGAGTTCCTGCACACCCTGGAAGACCTGTAAATTTATAGACTTATTCTCATGGAAAACATGTAGAAAATAGTAAAACTGATCAGATGTCTTGGAAATATTGAGGTCGTTGAAAATTGTAGTTGGGTATTAAAATTTTATTTTCACTTGTTGAGATGGTATATTTTATCCATATTTAAGAAAATGATTTCCTAAAAAAAAGTGTGAACCCCGTTGTGGTTTCATCCCTGCTCTGCGAGTCACTGCTGTGTGCTAATGGAGGAGGTCTCTAGTCCTCTATATGTGGTTCTTATTATCTGACCTGTCATGGCATCATGTGTCTGTACAGTCTACCTAAGTGTCAGTCTTAACAGGATCAGACTGAATGGCGCTGGGGAGCCGTAACAGTGTTGGCAGTCCTTTGAACTTGGCGTTTAGATCCAGTCAGACCACCTCTCTTCTTCTCATGCACATACCAGCTTTCTCTCTCCGTGTCTTTCTTCTTTTTACTCTGTCTATAAAATGAACCATCCCTTACTCACTGCTCCTGTCCATTTACAAGGTGTGTTAGTTTTCTGAGATCAGGGTTGAGAGAGACTGGGGAGTTGCAATGAGAGATTGTAGTCTTGTGGCCCACCAAATTTAGCCGGGGTTCGCCCGGCACAGCCTAGCACGGCCTTATGCAGTACACTTAGCAAGGGTGAAGGAAAACACATTTAGCTGGGCAATTGACCTGCTGGCCACCACTGTGCATGTTTGTCGGGGGTATATGTCATTCAGTAAATGTGTGTATGGGTGCCTGTGTGTTATGTGCATGCATTGGTCCAGAAATGCAATTATAGAACCGAGCCCAAGAGCTGATCACTAGGGAGCAGCAAGGCTGCTCTATGACACAAATTCACATGCACAGTGGCCCCACGTTTTTTCTCCGTCCCGTTTTCTTACATCCTCTTTTCATCTTTATTTTTCTCTTTTCAGTGGATATCTGCACCCCCCCCCCCCAAAGGTTATTTTAAATCTCTCGTCCACAATGAAACATGTTGGTCTGAGCTAAATAGTGTACTTAAAGAACAAGACAAACATGTCCAGATGAAAATATCTCAGTTGTGATGTTTTGTTAGCACCAAGTTAGTTTTTTCATTATCAGCACTTTATTTGAATTTCCCCTTTCAATGTGTGTGTTCTAAATAATCTAAATGTCACAGTCTTTCAGAAATGATAATAATACATTTTATTTATAGAGCGCTTTTCAAGGTATACAAAGATGTTTTACATAAGTTAAAATAAACATAAATGCAACACACCAAGAACATATAACACACATTAAAATGAATTCTGATAAGGTCAGTTTTGGTTAATTAATTAATTAACAAGCATGGACAGATTGGTGCAGTCTCTGGTGTGTTTGGGGAGAGAGTTCCAGAGGGAGGTGGCTCCGTCACCCCAGGTCTGGTGCTTGGTCCTGTGTGGTGGAGAAGGAAGGTTGACATTGGAGGAGCAAAAGCTGCGGGAAGGAGTATGGTCGTGGAGCAGGTCAGTGAGGCAGAAGGGGGCCTGTTTATTGAGGGTTTTATGAGTGAGGAGAAGGACTTGGATTTGGATCCGTTGTGGGACGGAACCAGTGGAGGTCACGGGAGCGGGAGTGAAGGATTATGTGAGCAGCAGAGTTCTGCATGTACTGGAGTTTGTTTAGGACTTCGGATGATGAGCCGTAGAAAATGCTGTTGCCGTAGTCCATTCTGGATGTGATGAAGGCATGGATCACCGTTTCGGCAGCAGAGAAGGAGAGTGATGGATGGAGACGAGCTATGTGTTTTAGGTGGGAAAAGGCAGTTCTGGTGATCTGATTGACGTTTTGTTCAAAGGAGAGGTTGCGATCGAAAATTATTCCGAGGTTACGGATGTGTGTGAGGATGGAGAAAGAGTGCCGTTATCGATGGTGAGGCAGAAGTTGTGAGTGGTTTTGGTAAGGGATTTAGGACTGATGTTGATCATGTCAGATTTATCACAGTTTACTTTGAGTAAGTTGGCTTGCATCCATGATTTAATTTCAGTGGGGCAGTTGGTTCAGAGGGGAGTGAGTTGTAGTGATGATGGATTTAGTGGGGATGTAGAGCTGGACGTCATCAGCGTAGCGCAGCAGTGAAATGGAGACGATGACGACGTATGATGTTACATGAGACTAGGTCACGGCACTCCAGTGGAAGGACACATGGACAGCAACAAAAATGGACTAGCAAGATCAAGTAACACAAAAATTCATTAGAAGCCTGGCTCTCAATTCAAATTCCCTTTTCCTGCCTGCTTCCATGCTCATATTCTGAGTTTGCTTTAGCTGTAATGCATGGCAACATTTTTATATGATATCCTTTGCGGTCTTCAGGATGGTCTGTTATGGTGAACCTCTGTTGACCACATGCACCTCTGTGCAACATGTTTGCGCTGTCTTTTTTGAGAGCAAGAGAGCCCTTGGGATGTGCTCAGATGGCGGTAAAGAGTTATCTCGTCTGAAGCTCTTTCGAACCCTTGACTCTCCCTCTGCTTTCATCTGCCTCTCGCCCCTTTTTCCCTCCTCTCTCTGTGTTCGATCTGTTGTTAAACATACGCACACCCGCATGCTGAAACCCAACCTTCTTTCACACGCTCGCTCCCTATCTTTACCCCTGAAAGCCAAAGTGGGAGATGGAGGAGAAGAGACAGATCAATGTTGAAATCTCAACTAAACGGCAGCAAAGAGAAGAGCAGGGAGGGGGGCTGGCTTCACATCTATCTATCTAACTCTGTCAGTCCATCCACACACACCCCCCCGTCCCTCTTTCCAGTCGTTAAACCGGCAGACAGGACCCTTCTGCCGCGCTCTAATAGGGCACCTTGTGATGTGACACAGATAACTGAGGTGGCCTGGGGAGAGCAACTTGAAACACAGACACGTGCGCGTGCACCACATGCACACTGAGGAACACACACACACACACGACAAACGGCTTAGAAGGTGGATTTTGTCTTGAAAGATCCTCAGGGGTTCAAACACATGCGGCTGAATCCCGCCGGCCCTTGAGAGCCGCCGGATGGATAGACGGAAGGAGAGCTGTTGTTGGGGGTCTCTTCAGTTAGGATAAAGAGGGCCCATCCCTCTTGTGAAGTGCCACTATCCTTCCCTCCCTTTGAGAGAGCAGGGAAGAAAGGCGGAGGGAACGGGACCCTTTCAAGGCTGCCCTAAAGAGGCGAGCCGAAGAGGGAGGGTGCTGGGGAAAATCGAACAAACCCAGTTTACGATTCAACTCTGTGTGAAGGGAGAGTTCCCCGTGTCTCTCACCGGCTTTGGCGAGTTGAAAAGACCAACACAGCCCAGGCTGAGAGCTCTCTTTGTCTGGCTCGTGGGTTGTCTGGCTTGCTGGGCTGTAAAACTAAGTCTGTCTTCTGTCTTCTTTTTTCTGAAGAGTCATCTCTGTTTTTCTGTCTGAGATGGAGCGTAACAAGCCATTACTGTAAAACTTTGCAGGGTGCTCTCAAAACTCATTTTTTCCCCAAGTTTGAACCACCACTCGTTTTCATATCACATATGAACTTAAGTAATTAAGCTACTTTTGCTGAAAGTTTGCTGAGCAAGTGATGCTTAAGTGAATGTTTTTGACTGACCAGAGGAGGCGCTTGTGCAGCGACCAGGACACACACCCACATCTGGCTTCCCACCCGCAAGACACAGCGAATTGTGTCTGTAGACGCCCGACCAAGCCCGAGGTAACATGGGGATTTGATCCGACGATCCCTGTGTTGGTAGGCAACGGAATAGACCGCTACGCTACCCAGACGCCCTATGAATTTGTTTTTGATTCCTAATAAAATATTTCATCTTTCCACCATCAGTATAGCCAAAGGGACAGACAGACGGATAGATGCTGAGGTTTGATAGCGTGGCAGCCTCAAGGCGAAAGAGTAAAAAGCGGGGACTTATGGCTAGTTTAGTTGCCCCAAGGAGAGAGATGATAGAGGAAAAGGAGTAAAAGGACTTCAAAGTTGGCCGTCTCATGTCTTTGTGTTTGTATCCCATCCTGTCCCCATCTCTCTAGTTCTCTGACCTGTAAATGGCAGAACGATAGTGTTAGGACCTTTGACCCTCTTTTGCTCGCTCTCTCTGAGGGTCCCTGATAATTGCCATGGCAACACAAGATGTCACAAGAGATCGGTCGATTGGTTGATCCGGGCTGTCAGTCATCTGATTCCTTTGAACCTGCCCGCCTCTTCAGATCTCGACTTGTAGACTTGTCGCCGGGGGGGGGGTGAGTGATGGTGACATGCATGTAGAATGGATGTCTCCCATGTGGTTGCCATGATGCTTGAAACAAAATGGGAATTGCTATGTTAACAGTCAATGATATGCTGCAGATAGTTATGGTAATGAAAGAGACAGAATGCTCTGTTGTGTATGTGTGTGTGTGTGTGTGTGTGTGTGTGTCTCCTGTCTTGAACAGAAAATAGGTGAAGCAGCTCATTGCATAAGGCTAGTCCACAAAGTGAGAGAGAACTAATTAGATATGGATTGAGAAAACTGGAGAGGAGGAAGAGAGCTGGAAGTAAAGTGGAAAAGAGTGAAATACTGATGGAAAGGTAAAGAAATGGGGTATGTGAGAGAGGGAGGAAGACAGCAAAGTAAAGAGAAGGAAGGAAAGAATCTGAAAGTAAGAAAAAAATGAAAAACTGAGGGGAAAAAAGAGAAAAGGAAGGAGAGGGAGAAAGCCAGAGAGAGGGTGCGCCAGTGCATAATGTGAGTGAAAGGCAGTTATAGTGGTGCTGACCTTTTCCTGGCCAGATTAGATTGGCCTGCCAAGACTGCTTAGAGGGACAGATAGTACCACCCCCCCACTGACAATCCCCTCCCCCCCAACACACACACACACACACACACACACACACACAGCGCATGGACAACACATACACAGCAAACAGACATAGAAGCACGTTCAGACTTGGCTACATAACATATCCATGTTTGGGGTTTCCTATATATTTACCAACATGGCACACTATTTGTCTGAGAGGGAACAGTTTAAAATCAACTGAATGCTGTTTAAATTATCTTCCCGAGGATTCAGTCTTAGTGTAGTTTCACATGAGAAAAAAAAATCCATTAATATTTATCTATTTCCATCGCAGACCCGGGCTTGACATCACAGTAGTGAAGAAAGGTGATGACTTTCTCCTGTTTCCCTCACACGCACACACACACACAGACACACACACACACAATAAAAAAATAAAACCAAAGGTTTTTTCTTTACAAGCCACTTTTAACCCATTTCACTGTTCAGTTTCATCAGTGGGGACAAACAACTAGTTGCTTCAAGTTATCAACCAAGCATCTGTTGGTATCTGGTTATGGGTATGGTCACACATGCGCAAAATTAACATTGGCTAATATTCGCCTCCCGTACAGTTCCATTCTATGCAAGCAAAGGGCAAATGAACCATTCGCTTCTGGTAGCGAAGGAAATTCGCATCTTCGCTTTGTGTCGAGTTCAACTTTGGTGAACTTTGACTGGCAAATCCGCAGCCTCAACTGATAGCAAAGAAGTGTGTATGGTTGACCCCACTTGGCATCATCCTTCACTGCCCACATTCAGCATGACAAGATACGAGTTTTACCTTGACAAGTGATGGTCATTCACCTGCATTTGTTTATGTGTGACCATAGCCCTAACCAGTGCAAGTTCCCATCTCCGACCGCTGTTCTTCTGGAGCCCAAATGGAGCCTCTTTCTATAACTACAAATAAAATGTCCCCCCATATAGCTCAGTTCAGTGGCTATGTCTAGCCAGCTACAGGATCCATAGTTTGATCAATTGATTAGATTAGCAATGATCCCCGGCCCACTTACATTAGTGGTAAGAAGTAGCAGTGGAGCTATTTATCTTTCTGTTCTTTTTTTTCCCCTGTCATCAGCTTGGTCATTTATTTAAGGCTGATAGATGAGAAACCTGGTATTCACAGGTTATCACTTCCCCTGCATGACTGACCTGTGGCACTATGGCTGGAATGAACAGAAGCTGTACTGTATATACACCTGTCAGCCAAAACATTAAAACCACCTGCCTAATATTGTGTAGGTTCCTCTTAGCGCTGACCTGTCGAGGCATGGACTTTACAAAACCCCTGAAGGTGCCCTGTGGTATCTGGCACCAAAACATTAGCAGCAGATCCTTTAAGTCCTGTAAATTGCAAGGTGGGGCCTCCATGGATCGGACTTGATTTTCTAGCACATCCCACAGATGCTCGATCGGATTGAGATCTGGGGAATTTGGAGTCCAAGTCAACACCTTGAACTCTTTGTCATGTTTCTCAAACCAATCCTGAACAATTTTTGCAGTGCGTCAGGGCGCATTATCCTGCTCAAAGAGTTCACTGCCATCAGAGAATGTCGCTTTCATGAAGGGGTGTACCTGGTCTGCAACAGTGTTTAGGTAGGAGGCACGTGTCAAAGTAACATCCACATGAATGTCAGGACCCATGGTTTCCCAGCAGAGTATTGTCCAGAGCATCACACTGCCTCTGCCGCTTACCTTCGTATAATGCATCCTGGTGCCATCTCTTCCCTCAGTAAACGATGCTCACATGCCCATTCTAGGCACTTTCAGTGGTGGACAGGGGTCAGCATGGGCACTCTGACTGGTCTGAGGCTACGCAGCCCCATACACAGCAAGCTGTGATGTATTGTGTCCTGACACCTGTCTATCATAGCCACCATTAACTTTTTCAGCAAATTGAGCTACATTAGTTCTTCTGTGGGATTGGACCAGACGGGGTAGCCTTTGCTTCCCCCGTGCATCAGTGAGCCTTGGGCCCCCATGACCCTGTCGCCAGTTCACTGGTTGTCCTTCCTTTGGCCACTTTTGGTAGGTACTAACCACTGCATAATGGGAACACTCCATGAGACCTGCCATTTTGGAGATGCTCTGATCCAGCTGTCTAGCCATGACAATTTGGCTCTTGTCAGAGTCTCTCAGATCCTTATGCTAGCCCATTTTTCCTGCTTCCAACACATCAACTTAAAAGAACTGGCTGTTCACATGCTGCCTAATATTTCCCACCCCTTGACAGGTGCCATCGTAGCAAGATAATCAATGTTATTCACTTCACCTATAAGTGGTTTTATTGTTTTGGCTGATCGGCGTGTATTTAGCAAGGAGGTCAGCCACAGCCAAATACCTCCAGAGAGTGATACAGGTCCTGAGGAGCTAGCTCAATGGGAACAGTAAGATCCAAGCCATCAACACATATGCCCTACCAGTCATCAGATACCAAGCTGGAATAATAAACTGTCCAAAGAAGGAGATAAAGGCCACAGATATCAGGACAGAGAAACTCCTCACAATGCACAGAGGGTTCCACCTGAATTCCGGTAGCCTGAGACTGTACGATAAGTGAAAGATGGGCGCCGAGGGTTAGTGAGCATCAGGGCCACTATCCAGGATGAAACAAGGAACAGCCATGAGTACCTCAGAAAGAGGGCCCTCCAGGACGAACTGTTGAGTGAGTACCTCAGGCAGGAGAAGGCAGTGGGGAGGAAGAAGAAGAGGAAGTATCACGGAAGACTAAGCCCCTCCATGGGATGTACCATTGACGGATAGAAGACGTGGCTGATATCGAGAAATCCTACCAGTGTATAGAAAAGGCTGGACTGAAGGACAGCACAGAGGCTCTGATCATAGCAGTACAAGAACATGCAAACCACAATCAAGTACTGCTACCGCCATGACTCTGTGTAATTTTAAGAATGAATCAATGTGGGGTTTTTAAAAATCTGTACAATATTTTGAAGGATAGTATCACAATACCCTAATGTCTTAGATCTTGACTGTATTGCCTAAGTTTTGTTCTCCTACCTCATACCGTGCCCTGAAAAGCAGTAGTGTACTGACACTACTGCTTTTCAGGGCACGGTATGAGCGGTGCACAGGGGTCTGCACTGCCAGGCAGTGACGGCAGGCAGCTAGATTTATGCAGCATGGCAATTGTTCCCATATGTTCCCCTCCACCACCGAGAACCAAATAAAAGTTAAAAGGTCCTTTTTATTTGATCACTAAAAACCATGGCCAGTTGTAAAAGGGCTTAGCATTGGTGGGGAATTTTACCCTGCCTTATCATGATGGCCCTCAGCACCCCCTGTGTGTCCTCTCTCTTTCTCTCTCTCTGTCTCCTGCTTCTACAATGGGGGAAGGTGGTTAATATATAGGGAGAGTCGGTAGGTAGAAAGTAGTTAGCAACTGGGGAACCTTATAAATGTTTCAAGTCTCAACTAGGGCTGGGCAATATTTCAGTTTTATCGTTTATCGTGCTGTCGTATCAGGTTGAAATTCAGATATTGTTATATCATGATCCACAATTTAATCAATAAATTAATGATACTGAGATTCTGTTACCCCATTTTTTTCACATGATGTCTGAAACATCTGAATCACCTGATGACGTCTCATCCTATATTCTGTTTTAGATCTGTATTATTATTATTGATATTCTGTATTTTCTGAGGGCGGCACAGTGGCACAGTGGTTAGCGTGATCGCCTCATGGCAAGAAGGTCATGGGTTTGAGCCCTGGGGTAGTCCAACCTTGGGGGTCTTCCCAGGTCGTCCTCTGTGTGGAGTTTGCATGTTCTCCCCAAGTCTGCATGGGTTTCCTCCGGGTGCTCCAGTTTCCTCCCACAGTCCAAAAACATGCAGGTCTGGTGAATCGGCCATACTAAACTGTCCATAGGTGTGAATGTGTGTTTGTGTCGGCCCTGTGATGGACTGGCGGCCTGTCCAGGGTGTCTCCCTGCCTGCTGCCCAATAACTGCTGGGATAAACTCCAGCATCCCACGACCCTGAGAGCAGGATAAGCGTTTTGGATAATGGATGGATGGTTAATTACTTATGTGTGATTAATTTTGTCATTCTTTTAATTTATACAATTACCACTGGAAATTGTCACTTTCCAAAGGGAAGGAGATAAGGCTCCTTGGGCAAGAACAACTGCCAAGAACCCGTGCTCCATTTTGCATTGGGCTTTGGGAGATGCAAGTGGATCTGAAGAAGGGACTTGTCTTTCCGGAAGAGGTGGCAGTAACCTCACTCCGACCAGACGTGGTACTTCTATCCAGGAGCACAAAATCTGTCTTAGTAGCTGAACTCACAGTGTGCTGAGAGGACAGACTAGCCATCTCTCACCAACAGAAGAAAGCCATGTACCAGGATTTGATTGATGAAGCTCTCGTCAAAAGATGGTACACAACCTTGTTTCCCATCAAAGCTGACAGCCATGCTTCCCAGCAACATCACTTTGCTTTTTCCTGCAGAAGATGGGTTTGGAACCCAAACAACTGAGGCAAGCCATTGGTGAGATAGCCATGGCAACTGAGACCAGCTCAAGATGGTTGTGGTTGATGAGAGCCCACAGTTGGAGCCCTTCTGCAGGTGAAGGCTAATTTGCTCTTTGCTGCCCCACTCAGGCGAGGCGTACAGGCTAAGGGGCGAAACACTCGTGATCCTGAGATACCTGCTGAACATGCAGAAGGGTTCACCGCAATGTGAATGTTCTGACACCCTACCACCAAGGAATACCCTCAAGAGGAGTAACTTGCAACATCTTAAGTAGCTCCTGCAGTTTCTGCTTGTAGCGAAGCATCTCTGATGTTTACATATTTCACCCTTACATTAAGTCAGAGTCAACATTTTATTTAGCTGCTCATATTCTTTTTATTCTATTCTTGGTTGTGACACACCTTGTAAATTCAGTTTAGATATGAGCGCCACAAACTATTCATTGATTGCATTTCTGAGATATGACTGCCAATGGAGGTTTGTGGAGTTTTTTTTCTTCTTTTTTTTCTTCCTTTTTTTTTTTACTTCTGTCAGGGTCCTTTGCTCAGGATTTATGGAGTTGATGGTCTCTGTTACTTTATGTATATCTATAACATTCTATGTTTTGGTTTCTGTTTGCGATCCCGGAAGTGAGACCACCAAATAAAATGCCCCCTTTTCTTTTTTTCAACTTTGACAAGCACCTCAATTTCACAATCGTTGGAAATGCGGTTCTTCTTTGAGTTGCTTTTCATTGCCATGCCTGTGGCCCCTGCTCTGTATCTGGGCCACACACACTGCAAACACACACACACACCAGTAGTCCAACGGAGACTGTGTAAATGGGTACAGGGGTAAATAAGATGGCTGTCAGGCCTGTCACCGGCGGACACACACAGATGGCTTCAGAGACACGACTTAAGTGAAACTCGAGTGCTGGCACGCACACACCTCCTCGACTATGTTGGACAGACAGGGCCGTAAGTGACAGATAGGCAGACTCGTGCGCACTCCTTCGCATACACACACAAACACCTTCATGCCGTTGGAGGGATGCCACGTAAGTGACAGAAGGACAGACACGCACACACACAAGCATGGGCCTAGGAAAGAGAGAGAGAGCGCCTCTTAAGTGATGGACACACGCCCACTCTTGGCTGTGTGCTTAAGTGGGTCTGAAAGGAAGCAGTCAGGCAGTGGTAAGAGTTTGTCTCAGCGTTTATCACGAGGTTTATAAAAGTGCCACTCACAAAAGCACAGAGAGGGCAAGAAGCACAAAGATAGAGCAGTAACATCCATCTTAGAGGAGTCGCATCCATCTTAATCAGTTCACTGCAAGACTAATTTGGAGACCCTCTCTCTCTTTATCTCTCTCTCTCGCTCGCTCGCTCGCCACACCTGTCTTTGTCTGTCCACCTCTCTCCTTTCCATCTCCCTCCTGTCTTCTCTCCTCCACCACTTCCTCTCATCTTTCCTTTCTGCTCGTCCCTCTCTATTTCTAACAAACAACACAGAGTCAATGCACATGCACACACTCGTAACTTTAACACAGATTCACTAACACACACAAACACAACATTCTGACACACACACAGATTCACTAACACATGGACACACACAACATTCTGACACTCACAGATTCACTAACACACAAGGACACACACAACATTCTGACACACACACACACACACACACACACACAGAGTTGGATGTTCTTTAGTGCCAAAATGAATGTCTGAACAGATATTAATTAAAGGAATGGCACCTTATTTTCTTCTTCTGTCATTTTGCAGTGAAAATGTTTACATGGCAAAAATGTTTTTTTTTTTAGAAATAATAAAGCATGAGGCTTTATTCATTATTAGAATGATATAACGCTCGACAATGCAAGCATTTTATTTGCATTTGCTCCTAAAAATACAAATTTACGATTGAGGAAAAGACAAAACTGAGTATCTGTGCACATAAAATATGTGAATAATAGTGAACTAATTTTTTAAACAAAGCCTACAAGGTTTTCATCCAAGTAGGATCAAATTAAAGGTATCATTGTCAAAAAAAATTTCAAACGGTACTCGGTCCTACTCCTTCCATAGTCTCCTCTTATTTTTTTTTCGTTTCTCCAACCCTGCACCTACCTTCTCTCTTTCTATCTCCCTCCCTTTCCCCCTCTCTCGCTCATCCTTCCTCCTTTGTTTCTGTTATTAGGTTTTCTATTGTCTTTAAGACCAGGCCTACTCACTTCTGTCTTTCCCTCTGCCTCTCTGGTCTTCAGGAACAGGTTTTGCCATGTGTAGTGCCAAGGAGAGCGCCGGAGACAGTGACGCAGACCTGGACGTGGACGGAGATGACACCCTGGAGTACGGCAAGGCCCAGTACACCGAGGCAGACATCATCCCCTGCTCCGGGGCTGGAGAGGACCAGGGGGAAGCCAGGGAGAGGGAGGCACTACGGGGGGCTGTGCTCAAGTATGAACATTATATTTACATGTAGACTAGTGTGAGCAGCAGCAGACACATCTCAGCTACCATGATCAGTTGTTCCCCCAGCTCCACCTCCTGTCTTTATGAGGGCCGCAGTAATGATTATTGTCATTATCGACCATTGTTGGTCAAACTATCACTGTTTTTGGTTAACCATTTAATCCATAAAATCTGAAAGAGCAGGTGTCCGGGTAGCATAGTGGTCTATTCCGTTGCCTACCATCACGGCAATCATCAGTTCGAATCCCCGTGTTACCTCCGGCTTGGTCGGGTGTCCCTACAGACACAATTGGCCGTGTCTGCAGGTGGGGAGCCAGATGTGGGTATGTGTCCTGGTTGCTGCACTAGTGCCTTCTCTGGTCAGTCAGGGCACGTGCTCGGGTGGGGAGGGGGAACTGGGGGGAATAGCGTGATCCTCCCACACGCTGCGTCCCCCTGATGAAACTCCTCACTGTCAGGTGAAAAGAAGTGGCTGGTGACTCCATGTATCGCAGGAGGCTTGTGGTAGTCTGCAGCCCTCCCCGGATCGGCAGAGGGGGTTTAGCAGCGACCGGGACAGCTGAGGGTGTGATTGGCCAAGTACAACTGAGGAGAAAAAAGGGGGGAGAATCTGAAAGAGCATGACAAAAGCCCAATCATAAGTTCCCAGAGACCAAACGATGTGTTTAGACTGTCTGACCGGCAGCCAAAAAAACTCCCTGAAGTATTTATTTTACAGTGATGTGAATCAGAGAAGGGTGAGAAATCCCACCAGTTGTGACACTTTTACCAGCAAATGATTGGTGTGTTTACTTAATACATGACTAAAACGATTGATTATCAAAGTTATCATTGGTTGATTGTTATTATCTTCCACTTCAGTTTCAAAGGGGCATTTTAGTGGAGGTGAAACTCCCCAACTCTGTGTTCATAGAGCTCTCCTGTTCTTTTTCCTTCCTCCCCTAATTTTCACTTTTTCTTTAATTTCCTCACTATTCATACAGTTTTGTGAGTGAATGTAATGAGAAGGTCACATTAGAGAGTCCATAGGGGAAGTGTTGAACAAGTAAACGCTGCAATACAAATATCTTTCTCCCCAAGTTCAAATGTCTCAGCTACCGACAAACAGTAGAAAAGATAAAGAGAAGGACGTTAGGTAAATGACAACATGGAGTCTCTTATCATTTGCTTCTAGATCTTTCTTTTTTTTTGTATTCAGGGACAGTTCTGTTGTTTAATGCCATCACTTCACCACCTCATAGCCATTGTGTGTCTGTTGTTCCTAGTGGTGGGATGCCCTCTAACAGAATAACGCCAGAGTTCTCCAAATGGACCAACGACGGTACGTCAGAACAATACACGTTTAAACAGAACATTATATCATCATTTAGTAAACACAAGACAACACATTATGAACACAAAATCCTTCAGTCACATTTATATATCAGACCAAAGGCCTCAATGTTGCAACTTAGCGGCAAAACTTGTGACATTATTTATACATCTCAAAAACCTGCCATTTTGACGGGGGTGTGTAGACTTTTTATATCAACTGTATATTTTTTGAAGGAAATGATTTCAAAATTTGCAAGCGTCATTTGAAAAAAATTGTGACATTAACTTTTCGAAAATGATTGATTGCTGTGGAAATGGTAACATATTAATTACAGAAGATAACGGTAACTTGACATTTTTGTAACTCTTTGACAGAGGGGATATGAGTGATTTTGGCAGACAAGGTTTCCAGATGGTTCCTGCCGTTAGAAAAGAGATCAGCCAGTAATATCAGTTTCCGTGTCTTTAGAGATGCCTTCAACAAGCAATGGAGAGAGCAGCAAGACGGACCCAAACACTCCTTCATCATCCTCCTCCTCTTCTTCCTCCTCCACCCTGCGCACTTGTAAAAACAGTGAAATAGAAAAGTAGGTGACACTCACGCATATATGTACATGTACACATACACACACGTGCACACAGGTTACAATCCAGTCGTAAAAAGAGTGCGGTAGAAAATTGCTTCTTCAGTTTTTTTCACTTTTCCCACTGCAATATAGGGAAGCACACCTGCAACCACAGACACACACACACACACGCACACACACCCATAGCAGTTCTATGACTTTCTGATGAGATTTTTTTCTTGTGAGAGAGTTGCATTCCAGAAGGGGCATAAATGATGCATTGTCCGTGGAGTCTTTCCTCTGGCCGTGTGTTTGTGTGGGGCAGGACAGGGAGGGTCTCTCCAGGTATTGATCTTCTCTGCAGTTCTGTCTGAGCACAGAGCTGGTTAGGAATCCTTAATGGACATTTTCTCTCCCTCTCCCTTTGTCTCTCTCGCTCTCTCTCTCTCTCCTCTCTCTCATTCACTCACTCACTCATCAGTCCCCCAAAAAGCCATGCGCCTCGGACAATAAAAATGGCTTTATTAAACATCAGGTCGCTAACTAATAAGCCATTTTTAGTTAATTATGTTATAAGTAGCCTCCGGGTAGCGTAGAGGTCTATTCCGTTGTCTACCAACACGGTTCGAATCCCCGTGTTGCCTCTGGCTTGGTCAGGCATCCCTACAGATTCTATTGGCCGTGTCTGCGGGAGGGAACCCGGATGTGGGTATGTGTCCTGGTCGCTGCAGTAGCGCCTCCTCTGGTCAGTTGGGGCACCTGTTCGGGGGGGGCGGGACTGGGGGGGATTGTGGGATCCTCCTACATGCTACGTCCCCCTGGTGAAACTCCTTACTGTCTGGTGAAAAGAAGTGGCTGGCGACTCCACATGTATCGGAGGAGGCATGTGGTAGTCTGCAGCCTTCCCCGGATCAGCAGAGGGGGTGAAGCAGTGACCGGGACGGCTTGAAAGAGTGGGGGAATTTGCCGAGTACAATTGGGGGAGAAAAAAAAAGATTTTATAAGTACCCATAACCTGGACTTCAAAGATCAATGCAACCTTACACCTAAAGTATATAAGTAAACAGAAACTGTGTGCCCAAATTTGTGACTGCTCAGCCGGGACTGCACACCACTTGTAGAAACATGTTGTTGCTCTCTGGTTGTCGAGTGAAAATAAGCTGTCGATTTGATCAGCTTTAAATACTCTAGCGAAAGCCCATGTTAGAGAATGAGGGTCTGCGGCTTTCTCTGCACCCATGAATACCAGTAGGGCAGCATGAGCATAGGTGTCATAATGCAGGATTTCCATGTGCTCCAGAGGGACCAGGTGAATTTCATGGGCTAGCTTGAAATCTGTTTAGCTCCCAACTTGTGTCCCCCCATCTGTCTTACCTTCCACTTGTAGATTAAGCATCAGTGCCAGCACAAAAGAGGAAAAAAAAGAAATCAATGTGTCCTACAAAATCATTGAAATTGCATGTCAATTCAAGGGTTTGAATCCCATTATGTGAGAGTGAAGCTGGATTGAGCAATGTGAAGGACTCCTGTGCCTTGTTGTTGCAGACACACACATACCCATACACACATGCAGACATTCTGCTCTATCCATTGTGCGAGATGCCTGCGCTCCCTAATTCCCTCATTTCCATCTCCTCATCCATATTCTGCCACAAGAAAACAATCTCACACACACACACACACACACACACACACACACACACACACACACACACACACACACACACACACACCTTGTCCCCTGCATGGGTAATAGAGGTCAGCTCATTGCGAGGAAAGAGAGGTGAAGAGTGAGCTAGAGAGAGGGTGTGTGTGTTGGGGGGGGGGGTTGTTGATTGCTTGCTTCTGCATGTCTGGCATATTCTTCTGTCCTTTTGCCCTATTTCTCTCTCTCGCGCGCACATAGACACACACACACACAGCTTGTCTAGTTGAGTAAGAGTGAGGATATTGCTGTGTGACTGGTGCCTTCCGTCCAAATCCTTTTTCCCTAAATCCCTTTTCCCTAAATGGTTTCCTTGTCTCGGGTAAGGTGGCTTTTAGGGCGCTTGTGCAAATCTTCACACCACTATTTTCTCAGCTCTCCCCTCCCTCTATTAGGTAGGCAAAAGCATTGATATAAAAATTATTGGAGAGGTCAAAGCACTGGTTTTCGTATGGTTTTGTTTTGTCTGGTGAAGGCAACATTAGTTTAGCAGCCAACTTGCATGGAAAAAAACTCTATTCTGGAGCATGTTGGCTCCCATTTGGAGTTTTTAAGGCCATCCTGCCATTCTAGGAAACATCAGGTGAGAAAACCAGTTTAAACAAAAGAGCTGATAAAATGAGCCGAAGCTCACTATTAGAATTGGTGTGCATTTGTCGAAATAAAAAAAAATCTACAGAAATAACATTTTACATGTGAATATTGTGTGAATGTTTAGATTACACTGGTGTTAGTATGCATGTTTCATAATTCGTAGAGACATCATTTCTCTTGCTCTCGCTGCAGCAGCCTATGCTTTGCAAAGGCTAACCTCTCTCTGCCTCTGTCTCTGTCTCTGTCTCTCTCTCTCTCTGTCGCTCTCACTCTCTTGCCCCTATCTCCTTTGGGATGACTGCCCTCGGTAAATGCTTCATTTAAATGAATCAATCAGCTGTGTGTGTGTGTGTGTGTGTGTGTGTGTGTGTGTGTGTGTGTGTGTGTGTGTGTGTGTGTGTGCGTACACCTCATATTAAATATCACCAGAGAGGATAACTGGTGAATAAGCAGAGCATCTGGAAGTTCATCGATTAGAAACACCACTGTATGGGGAGCACGTAGGGCTGTGTGTGCACGCATGTGTTTGCTGAGCGAGGGGATGCATTTGATAAGTCGCCCCTGTGGTGTGATCTGTGCTCAAATGCCCTTGTGTGTGTGTGTGTGTGTGTGTGTATGTATGTGTGTGTGAGAGAGAGAGGGAGGGAGAGGGAGAGAGATGAAGGCAGATGGATCAGTGTGGATAAGTAGGAGGAAGGGACCTGACAGGTGAGATTGATTCATCATTATGTACACATGCTACACACATGCGGCTGGCTGTTGTTTGAATCACCTGCAGGTGGTTTATGTCACAAACAAACAGGTGCCCTCCTCAACCTGCTCCAACAGCTTAGGACACACACACACACACACACACACACACACACACACACACACGTTCCATGGACTGAAAATCATTTTCCAAAATCATTTATCCTTTGTCTCATCTTTCCAAGCAAGCGCTTTTAGTCACCGGTGGTTCTGTGGGAAGCCGCTTCCCCCTAACTCAATCAGAGGACAGGAGAGGGCCAGAAGATGTCTTCCTGGATGGCTTTTTACTTTATGGCCGAGGCTGCACAGTCAGCAGCTGTGCTTGGTCTGTGTTTGAGTTTAGGGTTAAGACATAATGTCTGAAGTGAGGTTAAGCTCAGGGTCAGGCAGAGGGTCTTGGTGAGTTCGGTGAAAGGTTAGTGTTTCGGTGAAGGTGATTAATAATCACGTTCCTAGATTAGTGCATCTACTTGGCTTTGCTGTAAGGCCAGGAACCATCAACCTCATGGGATGGTACAGTCAAATCATCCATTCACTGAAGGAAACCCAACCAATTATTATTATCCCCCCCCTTTTCCTCCCCAGTTGTATTTGGCCAATTACCCCAATCCGAGTCGTCCCGGTTGCTGCTCTACCCCCTCTGCCGATCTGGGGAGGGTTGCAGACTACCAAATGCTTCCTCCGATACATGTGGAGTCACCAGCTGCTTCTTCTCACCTGACAGTGAGGAGTTCGCCAGGGGGACGTAGCGCGTGGGAGGATCACACTATTCCCCTCCATTTATACCCCCCCCCCTGAACAGGCGCCCCGACCGACCAGAGGAGGCGCTAGTACAGCGACCAGGACACATACCCACATCCGGCTTCCCACCCGCGGATACAGCCAATTGTGTCTGTAGGGACGTCCGACCAAGCTGGAGGTAACACAGGGATTCGAACCGGCGATCCCTGTGTTGGTAGGCAACGGAATAGACCGCTACGCTACCCAGACGGCCCCCTCCCCCCGAGCAGTTATTTTAAGTAGACCCATGCAACAGTTCTGTGTTACTTATCCGCTGTTTGTGAAAAAGCATTTGATCATATATACTGCACTGTTATTTTGTAACAGTCTAAAAAAAAACCAACTCATGAAAATCATTTTTATTATTTTCCTTACATAAAATATTCCCTTTCTCAAATGTTGGAAAATGTCAGATTATGACTCCTTAGGGCCATTGAGATGTGATGTTGAAGCTATGGGCTTACTTGCCATCCATAGCAGAACAGGATTTATCTGGAGTGTCCGTATGAAGCGAAGCAACAAGATGCTGAGTGATGGCGCTGGAAAGCGTGGTGGGCGGGCGGGCTGTAACAATTCCCAGACTCGCTCCTCACCACGCCCTATAAATGCATGTGTTTGTGGGGCTTCTCTGCTCCTCCATCCTCAAATGAAAATGAGATTTGTCTCCTTTCGTTATGTTGATACATTGTGTGTGTGTGTGTGTGCGCGCGCGTGCATGTGTGCGTCTATGCACGGGGCAACGTTAGTGAAATCTCTCTCGCTATGATCCCAGATGGGTAATGATCTGGTCGCCTCCCGGGGCATCTTCGTTCCTCCGCTCATTCGCTTGCAAGATAAATGAGCTCACACACACACACACACGCACACACAGCTCTTTCCCCTCTAAGATAAATGGCCCCTCCAATGCTGCCAATGCGATTGCTACCAAATTTGCTGCTCCAGCCGGAACAATGCGGGGAGATTTCCATGTGGCTTCTGCAAATAATTGAATCTGTCCTCAATTTAGAAGTGATGAAGCTAGATTTTTACCCTCCCTCTCCCCCATTTACTTTCTCTTTCCCTTTCTCTCTCTCTCAGTCCTTCTCTGCCTCTTTTTCTGTCGCTAACATCCCCTTTCTCTCTTCTCTCCCTGGTTTTCTCTTGCTGGTCTCTCTCACTCTGTCCCCCATCCTCTCTGGTTTATTTCTACCTTTTCTTCTCTTCTCTGTCTCTCTCACACACTCACTCTCTTACGCACGTGTGCGCGCACACGCTCACTCTGACACACACTCACTCACTCACTCTAACACGCACACACATACTCTGACACACACACATACTCTCTCACTAACAGACACACTCACTCACTCACTAACACACACACTCACTCACTGACAGACACACACACACTCACTCTGACACAGTCACTCACTCTCACACATGCACACGCACGCATGCACGCACGCACGCACACACACACACACACACACACACACACACATTCACGGACAGACAAACACGCATATTCACTGACATTCACTCACTCACTGACGCAGACACACACACACTTGAGGGTCGACGGTGACTAAAATGTTTTGCCATTGTGTATTAGTGGAGTTAAGGTCTTGGTTAACAGGATTCTGGACAGAAGAAGAACAAGATGGTGAGGATCTAAACACATTCAGCAGAGCTTTTTTTTTTTACATATTGTTGCACATATTTACGGTACCTGGCCAGCTGTAAACTCTTTGCTGATGTGATGCATAAATGTTGATGGTGGACTTTTCTCTTCTGTTTTCTTTTTTTTTGCAGTATTCATTTTGGTTAACTTTAGTGTGTGTGTGTGTGTGTGTGTGTGTGTGTGTGTGTGTGTGTGTGTGTGTGTGTGTGTCTGCGCCAAACAAGGCCGATGTAAGTAGACAGCAGATTAAGACATGGGGCTGATTGAGATAGATGGTGGAGGTCTTCAGCCACACACACATACATGGACCCACTCTAATGAAATGAGAAATGGCCCCACACACATTGGGAGCAGAGCGCCAAATGGAGGGCTGGTAGAGCCATCTATCTGTCTCTCTCTCCCTCTCCCCCCTCCCTCGCTCTCTCTCATTTGTTCTGCCTCCCATCACTTCTTTTCATGCCATTCCGTCCGATTTACCACTTTTGTTACAGGTTTGGTCTTTCTGCTGTTAAGTCTTTGTTTTCCCTCTGTCCTTGTCCCTCACCACAAGGCTGAGTTAAGGCGGAGAGATCCTTCTTTCCTACTTTCTGTTTAAAACAGACACACACAGACACACACACATAACACACACTTATATACAAAGATGCACATGCTGGTCAATATTTACAAAATCAAATATCACAGTTTTTGACTCTGATATCGATAATGCGACAACATTTTGGGGATGATTATCGGTGCTTTCCTAAGATATTTTCACACAAGAAAATGTTGAGAAGGGGCGTCCGGTTAGCATGGCGGTCTGTTCCGTTGCCTACCAACACGGGGATCAGTGGTTTGAATACCCGTGTTACCTCTGGCTTAGTCGGGCGTCCCTACAGACACAATTGGCCGTGTCTGCGGGTGGGAAGCCGGATGTGGGTATGTGCCCTGGTCGCTGCACTAGTGCCTTCTCTGGTCGGTCAGGGTGCCTGTTCGGGGGAGAGGGAGGTAATTGGCCGGATACAATTGGGGAGAAAAGGGAGGGGGGGTCCAAAGGAAAAAAGAAAATGTTGAGGAATGATCATTAGTAACGTGAATGTTATGACCAAGCAGGTAGAGACATTCATTGTTAATTTCACTCAGCTAAAACAATTTCACAAGTCGAGTATCTTTACTGTAATGCAGCATTGAAGACCAGGATCTGACAACATATAGGCTCAACCAGAATATTACAATATCCAAAATTCCACATGATATTTTATTTCAAATCATGGGCATAGGCGGAATGGTAGTGCAATGGTTAGCGTGGTCGTCTCACAGCAAGAAGGTCCTGGGTTCGAAACCCTGGGGTTGTCCAACCTTGGGGGTCATCCCGGGTCAGCCTCTGTGTGGAGTTTGCATGTTCTCCCCATGTCTGTATGGTTTTCCTCCGGGTGCTCCAGCTTCCTCCCACAGTCCAAAGACATGTAGGTCAGGTGAATCAGCGATACTAAATTGTCCCTGTGTGGGGTGGTGGTGGGGGGCGCCTGTGATGGCCTGGCGGCCTGTCCAGGGTGTCCCCCCACCTGCCGCCCAATGACTGTTGGAATAGGCTCCAGCATCCTGCGACGGATGGATGGATATGGACATGTTGCCCAGCTCTAACATGCCGTGTGGTGCAGTAACTAAGTGGGAGCCGATTCAGCAGTGTGTGATGTGAATGCCTGGTCGTATTTCAGTGTAGGCACATTTAGGTTTCATTATTGCATTCCTGTAGATCAAGGCCACAGCTTGGTACCACACCTGGCTACACCAGAACCTGGTCACAACGTCAACTAAACCCAACCCCACACACACACACACACACACAGAATGAACAAACTCACACTGATGCACACATGCTGATGGGAACGTGTGGCTGCAGACAGACGCTGTCTTATTCACAATCTTAATTCAGGGCTTTTGGTTTATGCCCCAACAAGCCTTTACTACACTTTTCCATAGCAGTGGCATGCGGGTGTAATTATAGATACCTTGATTCATACAGCCTTTGCGAAATCAGAGCCAAGTTTTAGGCTCAGCCTGTCAGTTCTACATCTATATTTTAAAGCAGCATCGCTGAAATGTTTGCAGGCTTTAAACCAAAGCAGAAATTTAGGCTTGTCTTGGGACCCACACTCGTGAAAAAGTATTGCTGCTCTTGAGAGGGTACAACTCAACAGCTCCCGCTCCCGAAACCAGGTCCCAAACTATTATTCTTCTATGAGAGCTGGAGCATAAAAATGTTGTATGATAGTTTGGCCAAAAACTGAATGCAAGGCTAGGTTTTTGTACCCAACATATTTTATTATTGTGCCTAAACCTGCCACTCTTAAAATATCTTGAAATTATATGTTATTATCAAGTTTGGACTGTGGTTCTGTGGTATCCGTATGACAAGAGTGCGACTTGATTTTGCTGAGTCTAGGTTTCAGGCTGAGACTAGATCGACTTTAGTTTAAAAAGTTTAAGAAACACTGGATCCGCCTGAACTCTAAATTGAACAGTCCATACAGAGAGGTGCAGATGGACTGTATACCCTCTCTGTTGGAGGACTTCACACAGTACCGATGTTAATATGAAAATAGTTTCCCATCTTACTCACTCTCAACCCCTCTCCCACTTTCATATTGTTTTCCCTTAAAGAGTTTTTCTTTCCATTCCTGGCCATGTGACATCATCCTGTCTTCTTCTCTGCTTTCCTTGAATCTCTGCACACTTTGCATGACTTCTTTCTTCTTTTCCACCCCTTTAGCCCCAATTTGGAAGGGCACACACTTACCCAGATAGATCTAAATGTCCGTTTATAGTACTTGGAAATGAAGTAACTATTAGGATGGGATCTTCTTGAAAGACTTTGACACTAAACAAACATTCACCATAGGACTTATTGGCCCAGTGGTTAGCAATGTTGCCTCACGAGAAGGTCCTGGGTTCGAACGCCAGGCCGTCCCAGGTCCTTTCTGTGTGGAGTTTGCATGTTCTCCCCGTGTCTGCGTGGGTTTCCTCTGGGTGCTCCGGTTTCCTCCCACTATCAAAAACTCATGCGTGTTAGGATTAATACTCCTGCCTGTGCCCCTGAGCAAGGCAATGGAAAGAAGAACTGGAGTTGGTCCCCAGGCGCTGCAGCTGCCCACTGCTCCTATAAATAGAATGGGTTAAATGCAGAAGACAAATTTCATTTTAACTTGTACAATGACAAAAATAAAGTGGCTTTCTTTCTTAAAAAAAGAGTTGCAGCAGGGGCATCCAGGTGGCGTGGCAGTCTATTCCATTGCCTACCAACACAGGGATCACCAGTTCGAATGCCCGTGTTACCTCCAGCTTGGTCGGGCGTCTCTACAGAAACAATTAGCCATGTCTGTGGGTGTGAAGCCAGATGTGGGTATGTGTCCTGGTCGCTGTACTAGCACCTCCTCTGGTCGGTCGGGGTGCCTGTTCAGGGTGGAGGGGGAACTGGGAGGAATAGCATGATCCTCCCATGTGCTACATCCCTCTGGCAAAACCCCTCACTGTCAGGTGAAAAGAAGCCGCTAGCGACTCCATGTGTATCGGAGGAGGCATGTGGGTAGTCTGCAACCCTCCCATCGGCAGAGGGGGTGGAGCAGCGACCGGGATGGCTTGGAAGAGTGGGATAATTGGCTGAATACAACTGGGGAGAAAAACGGGAAAAGGAAAAAAAACAAAACAACAACAACAAAAAAACAAGTTGCAGTGATAGAGGGAATGGGCTGTGGTCCAGGATGAGAGAGTATGGAAGAGAGTGATACCGGCCTTTTTGTTTGTGTTTTTTTTTTTCTCACTTAAGACAAGAAAGGTGGCAGTTTGTGTCTGAGTGAGCAACAGATAGATTTATTGACACTGTTAAGCAGATAGAAGGAGACAGCCTTGTTCAGGGGACAGGCCTCCTCCAGCCAGTCCGGTCTCCAGTCAACTGCTGTTTTATAAGCTAGCAGGCTAATCAAGGCTAAATGGCTTTTTACAAGCTCAGCTCTAATAAGGGGAGAGGGTAAAGCAGTTTATGGCCATGGTGACGAGTCAGACCAGGAGTCACTCTAGTTCTTTATAGACAACTTGGCGGTGGGGTTACAAAGATGAACCTGGAGTGATCACATATTCCAGAAAATTTCAATCAACAGAGATGGAGCTTACTAGTGGTTTTGGGGGGGCAGCAGGGTGGCCCCAGCTGTTAAAGGGACTATTAGGCAAATGAGGTTGACTGTTGGGAACTAGTTCTGACTTGGAGCCGTTTCCAAATTTCCATGAAGCAGGTCATACTGCAGTTATTGCCATGAGGTGATTTCATGCAAGAGGAAAAGTACCTCCAATATAGTGAAGCATGATTTACTGAGGCATGGTTTTTACCTTAGAGATCACCCCATTTCGCCGTCTCCCTCGGTCATCGTACCACCCCACATTTGGCTAGTGTTAGTTCAGTTGGTGCCTCTCACACGTAAAGCAACACGCAATTTAATACAGCAAGATAGGGAATGATATTTACAATTGTGTGGTTTTTTGTTTTTTTGTTTTTTTTGGGGGGGGGGATTCCATTTTATAGAGGAATGTGACCCCACCTTCATTTCATCCCCAGAGACGACCTGGTTGTGAACTTCATTCTCCATTGCAGTGAAGGGGTAGATGAGCACACAGAGTAAATGAATGTCATGACTGTTGAGTCTCATTCATTTACATAGACAAAACATGCAATAGATTTCCTGGTATTTACAGCATATTTATTTATAGCCTGATAATTATGATGAAATCAACTATCAAGTATTTCATGATGGTAAACATAAAATTCTAAAGAATGGGGCGTCTGGGTAGTTTAGTGGTCTATTCTGTTGCCTACCAACATGGGGATCGCCAGTTCGAGTCCCTGTGTTACCTCTGGCTTGGTCGGGCGTCCCAACAGAAACAATTAGCTGTGTCTGCGGGAGTAAAGCCGAATGTGGGTATGTGTCCTGGTAGTTGCACTAGCGCCTTCTCTGGTCGGTCAGGGTGCCTGTTGCGGAGGGAGGGGGAACTGGGGGGAATAGCGTGATCCTCCCTTACGCTACGTCCCCCTGGTGAAACTCCTCACTGTCAGGTGAAAAGAAGCAGCTGGTGACTCCACATGTATTGGAGGAGGCATGTGGTAGTCTGCAGCCCTCCCCGGATTGGCAGAAGGGGTGGAGCAGAGACCGGGATGGCTCGGAAGAGTGGGGTAATTGGCCAGATACAATTGGGGAGAAAAGGGGGGGGGATTCTAAAGAATGATGATATTTGAGTCTAGTAAGTTGGATGTCGTTTTGCAGGGAGATGACCATGGCCTAAACCCCAAAATGCTGTGATCAGATAAAAATCGCAATATGCATGGAATCAGCATTAAATTATCATTGTAATCTCAAATCAAGAGGTGCCTGCTGATTTTCCTGCTCTACAATTTATAGGTAAGAATGAATCAAGTGTCACAATTAAATTATTTGGGAAATTTCCTTTGGTACATGTTAGATGGCTGCCACCGAGTATGAACTAGAGGGAAGTTAAGAATGCAACTTCATAGAAAGGGAGCTTAGTGGTATCAACATTGCCTCCTTGTCTAAGAAATTTAAGTCTCTTAGAAGGTAAACTACAGAAATGTACACGCTTCTTGTAGATAGAGCGCCCCAACTTAACATCACATTATTTGGTTGAAGTACTTTTTTTATTTTATTTTTAAAAAAAACTTTTTTTTTAAGAGATACTCTTATCGATCCCCGTAGGGAAATTACACTGCATTTAACCCATCCTTATTAGGGCCCTTTCACACTTATGTTGTTTAGTCCGGACTTTCAGACTTTCCAGAAAAGTCCGAACCAGATTGCCAGGTGTGAAACCTCTTGGACCAGGGTACAGGGATCAAAGACTCGGTCTTTGGTCCAAGCTCAGGAGGTAGTCTCGGTTCAGACCAAGGTTCATGAATGTCTAATGTGAAATCAAAGGTTCGGACTTTCGGATCAATCATAGGAAGTGATAAAACAAACACAAACAGTAACACCTAGCAACAGCGAGCGCGCCTGGCAACAACGAGCGCACCTGGCAACAACGAGTGCACCTGGCGGCAACAACTAGCCAAAAGTTCAAGTCAAGGTCCGCTGGTATGAAAGCAAAAGTCCTGAACCTAATGACTATAAAATAACAGATGTGAAAGCACCAGAACCAGACTCCGGTTCAGACCTTGGTTTGGACTTTCAAGTGTGAAAGGGACCGTGTAGCTAGGAGCAGTGGGCAGCCACCATGCAGCACCTGGGGACCAACTCCAGTTCGTCTTGCCATGCCTCAGTCAGGGCTACAGACAGCAGTACTAACCCTAACATGCATGTCTTTTTCATGGTGGGGGAAACCGGAGCACCCGGAGAAAACACACCACAGACACGGGGAGAACATGCAAACTCCACACAGAGGAAGGTTGGTCCACCCCGGGGTTCAAACCCAGGGCCTTCTTGCTGTGAGGCGACATCGCTAACCACTGCCCCACTGTGCCGCCCAAAATGATTGATCGTTGTAATTGATCATCATGTGATCATCATCAAGTTTAGTTTGAACCTAAGAAAAAAAAATGAGAGAAAAAAATAATGCACTAATTTTGGTCAAGTGTCGACTTCCAGTATTCAAAACAATAGAACGAAGATCTGCCAGCCAAAAAAAAGGAGGTTCCCACTTCCAAAAACTCACCTGTATTTTTCAATCCCTGCTGTTTAGAGTTGCCTTTGATAAAGCCGTACCTCAGACTGCTTGTACACACACACACACACACACACACACACACACACACACACACACACACACACACAGCCACTTATCGTTCCCCTCCAGCCCACTCGCTCTCTCTCCCTCTCGTCCTTCCTCATCTAGATCAATACCGTAGATCAGGCTAGAAAATTACCACACACCATAAACACATTCTGTCTCTTTCTTGCATGCGTCCTTGCCATACACACACATACACATACACACACATATACTTTTGCGTTTCGCCAGAGAATGAGAGGATGGCTATCATAAACATCAGCTACCTCGTCTCAGCCTGCTGACCTCTACAGAATCATCATCCTCATCATCGTCATCGTCGGCGGTGTTGTGGCCAGTGTGTTGGCCATATTGATTTAGTTATAGCTGATTCATATGCTGTCGGACAGTGTTAAACGCACATTTCTGCCAACGCGCTGCGCATTAATCAGAAACTGCTTGGAGGACAAGGGAGTGAAAGATATGAGGAGGCAGGGGGAGGTGGAGAAAAAAAGTAGAAACACAGGAGGCAATGGGGATGGAAAAGAGGAATGGGCAGAATGGCATAAAGGGGAAGGAGGAATACAGCCACGGGATGGACTAGAGATGGGGAAGGGGCTTCAGAAGTGAAGATTTAACCAAAGAAATTAGGAAAAAGGAAGGGTTAGAAGGAAAATAAAGGGGACTGATGAGGAGGGGAGGATAGAGGGGTAAGGGGGAGAGGGCGTTAGGGGTTACAGATACTGAAAAGAGGGATGGGAGTGATGAGGGGGTGGTGAAGCTGTAAATCTGTGGTTAGATGGGACCTCTGAGGATACAGACGTGTGTTAAATAGAGGAATGTCATACTGTATATTAGACCGAGAGAAAGAATTAGAGATGGGGTCTAAAGACCGCCATGCTATATATTGAACGAGAGAGCGAGAGAAGGAGATGACGAAGAGGTGTTCAATAGAAACGTGTCATACTATACATGAAGCCGGAGAGAACCAAATCACGGTGAAGGGAAATGTCCCGGTGTAGATTAGAGGGTCTGTATCAGGTGGCAGTAAATGAAATACCCATTGGAAAATCGAGCACACATACACACACGTGCGCGATCAAAGCCGGGGTAAATCAAAGTACCATTGGGAAGTTGAGTCCGCGTGTGCGCACACACACACACACACACACACACACACACACACACACAGATGTGACAGAATAATAGGAATGAATTCTGAGATTATTCCAACACTAAAGCGACACCATTCACAGGGAATGTGGGGATTAAAACTAGACAGCATGGGCGTCCAGGTAGCGTAGCGGTCTATTCCGTTGCCCACCAACATGGGGATTACCGGTTCAAATCCCCGTGTTACCTCCAGCTTGGTCAGGCATCCCTTCAGACACAATTGAACGTGTCTGCGGATGGGAAGCTGGATGGGGGTATGTGTCCTGGTCACTGCACTGGCGCCTCCTCTGGTCAGTCAGGGCGCCTTGGGGGGGGGGCTGGGGGGAATAGCGTGATCCTCCCATGTGCTACGTGCCCCTGGTGGAACTCCTCACTGTCAGGTGAAAAGAAGCAGCTGGCGACTCCACATGTATCTGAGGAGGCATGTGGTAGTCTGCAGCCCTCCCCGGATCAGCAGAGGGGGTGGAGCAGAGACCGGGACGGCTCGGAAGAGTGGGGTAATTGGCCAGATACAATTTGGGAGAAAAGGGGGGGAATCCAAAAAAAAAAAAGGTAGACATAGCAGTCAGAAAACAGACATGACACAAATTCCTTTGTCCATACGTTGAACATGTGTGAGAAAGGGGCTAGATAAAAACATAGGAGCAGGGGTGGAGGTCCCAGAAGTCTTTTTGAACTCACAAAACGGCTCAAAGGGTAGAACTAAGTAAGAAAACGAATACAGTGTTTGCAGTTGCAATTCTACATTATTCGTGTTTGGAGATTGCGTCCTTCATTTTGGTTCAATGACAGCTTTACTCTTTGCTTTGCGCTTGGCCTTTTCTTTTACTGGATGAACGCCTGAGGGCTGCCATCTGAATTACTAGGATCTCTTTTGCTGCATTGGCAGAAATGAAAGGAAACATTTGAAGCCGTATATAGTTCTAAATGTAAACCATGTTTCATTATTGTATAACGATGCAACTCAGAAGTTTTCTCACCTCAGGGTTATTTTTTTATTATTATTTCATTTAGACCTTTTCTGCGTTTTTACCATTAATGGACTTTTGACAGTAAAAAAGGATGCTGGGGAATTAGGAGGCGTATATCTTTAGAGTTAATTTTCTCCCCCCCCCCCCCCCCCTCTCTCTCTCTCTGTCACAGGGTGACGGAGGAGTCCACAGCCACCACCCTGGAGGCTCTGAAGGCCCGTATCAGAGAGCTGGAGAAGCAGATATTGAGAGGCGACCGATATAAGTGTCTCATCTGCATGGTGAGAATCCAGTGCAGTTGTCTGTCTGTTCACCTGTCTCACTCCGCGCAGCGGGCCATGACATTCCAGCCAAGCAGTTTGTTTGACTTTTGCACAATGGTTCATGGTAAAAAGGTTAAACAGCTCTACACCAACACCACAGTATAGATTCATTAACAGTCCAATGTTGCCTTTTTCAAGTGGGCAAAATACAAACTTAAAAAACTGGAGGTTTGGATAGGTATGACAACAATTTTATGTATCCGTTCATTTATTGCTGTTTTAATGAAGAAAATGAAAACAGAAACATCACTATAGAAACTTAAGATCGTAGATATTGGTGGTGGATTTTCCATGAACTCATTGGAATGTGTGCAGTTAAGTCTGCAGATTGAATGACTGTACTTAAGTACACTGACTGAAACATTCCTTTAACCAAGGGACTGAATATCACATCACTTAATTGGCACACATTTGCAGTGCAGTGGGTAATCAGGCTTGACTGCTCCCTTATCCCTCTCTTGAAGGTAACATCCACCTTAAAACAGCACACGCTGACCATACACTGTATAAAATATAGACGTAGTGTCTGTGGTGTCACCCATGGATTTCTGAAGAGTATTTACGCTTGCTGCCATCTCGTCAGATTTTGGAGCTAAAACGTCTAAACGTTGGCTGCAAGGTAGAGCTGAGGGTGGGGCCTGCTTCAGATGCATGAGCAACCTGTCAGTCACCCCAGAAATCAGAGTAAGATTGGGTTAAGGCAACCACACCCCCAAACGTACTAATCATCAAGCCTTTCAGTCCTCTTAATGGATCAATAATTGAAAAAAAAAATCTACCAAAACACAGAAGAAGTGAAATTAGTTGTAGACAATTTGATTGACTTTGAACTTCAAGAGAGAAGTTGGTTTTTCTTGTTGACTTCCCTTTTGGAATCAAAATGTAGTGGCCTGTGTCTCAAGCCCCTTCCGCGTTGGCTTCAGAAATCAGCCATAGTGACTGCCACTTGGTACTGACCAATCACAGAACATTGAATATTCCAATCAGGTTGGTGGTCATTTTGTTTTCCAGATTTAGACTTGAAATTTATTCAGCTCATAAACACAGGGTAAGAGCTGTTTTCTGTGTTAAGGTGGATTTTCCTTTCTTTTTTTTTTCTGCACAAGGGCCCAGTAACCCACTCAGAGTCTGTGGATGTTTAGAATTAGCAGCTGCATCCGTGTGTGAGTGGTTGTAACGGTGCCGTGGTTATGCTGTTGTGTCATGGCGGCTCTGGCTCTTGCATGGCTTCCCAGCTGTGTTTACCTGTCTGGGGCTTTGTTGCAAATGCAGGTTGATTGCACTAATACCATTTTGCTTCACCAGTGAAGTGAAACCAAATCCAGCATACAAAAAACCCAAATATGTGCAGCAAATGGAGTGAGAAGGTTCTGGCAATAACACAAAGCATCACAGTAGTTACTGGAAAGATAATGGGGGGCTTTTAAGGGGTTGGAAGTTTATTCTTTTCTCATGGCTATTGATCACTGTGTGACACAGTGAGCGAAAAGGTGAGAGTTACACTGAATATTAAAGAAATTCCACAGTCAGGGCACCCAATATTACCCTTTAAAATGAAGAGATGTCTCTATGGCTTACAGCTCAAATTGGCAATTAACTGAATTCACCGATCCATATAGAAGCCATATATTGATTATGGACAACGTCATGTTTCAGCGACAGCCATTAATATTTCATGTCATTCATATGCTTCAGATTTTGACTTTACCCTTCTTTCAAACTGTCCTATGTGCATGTTTGTGTCTTTTCATCTGTATGTGTAAGTTTCATACTCTGGCCCAAACACACACATGCACGCACACACACTACCACCCTAGTCCGTCTTACAATTGGAAGGCAGTGCAGCATTGGCAGCCTGTGTGTTTGTGTGTGTGTGTGTGTGTGTGTGTGTGTGTGTGTGTGTGTGTGTGTGTGTGTGTGTGTCTATGTGAGAGATAGAAACGGGTAATTACCAATGCCTATGCTTCCTAAAGGTCGCTGGGAGCCCGAGGTGACATGGAGGGCAAGGCACACCGATCGATCACTCACTGCCCCATGGACAGTCTGCTCAGCTCTGCTCATCTGTCACTGTCCCTCATCCCACAACACACACCCACCCACATACACACACTCGTGCATAGACATTCACAAATGCACACATAACACCTTTACATCCAGACAGAATCTCTCTCTCGCTCTCTCGCATGCACACACGTACACGAATCCTCTGGACTCCATCTGTCTTGTGTTTGGCATGCTCTTGTCACTGCCCACCCACCTTGTTACCGTGTCACTGATCTAAAGTATGTGGGGTGGGTCTAACTAGCTGGCCAGTTGAACAAACATGGGTAGCATTTTATAGCAGTAGAAATTGATGCTGCAGAGGGAGCATAATTTTTCCTGAGATCTGAATCTGTAGCTCTTGGATACAGAGGATGCTATAGCACCCTGTAACAACAGGCGTCCGTGTAATGCCTAAATGAACAGACTCATCAAGGGCGTGCCATGTTTGCTGTGTGTGTATTAGCTTTAATGTGATCAGTAAGGTTTTTTTTTTTTTTTTGAGAAAACAGTTCTGTACCTGCTCTAGCCGAGTTGGCCTAACTGGTCATGTCTGTTATTTGGCACTGAGATGAACAGTATTGCGATTCAGCCTCATCAGTGCATTACTGCCTCCACCTTCTGGTCATTTTAAGGAACTGAGTTTCCCGCGTTTATTCTTACGGCGGGAAAACCAGTAAAATCACACATTAATTTCTAACTACCAAAACAAATTGTGTAGTATTTACATCATTGTGACAACTCTGCAATGTGAAGAACCTTGTGAAGGGTTCATGCAAGTATTTGTGTTTTGTTTTGTAGTCTTAATGCATGTCAGTGGGGAACTGAACCACCAAGCCTTTTGTTTCACCTCCTAAAATTATAGATACTGAAAAAATAAGCAAAATAAATTTCTGTAATTTGTGCTCAGAGCAGTCATGATTGGTGAACAATAAGACAGGCTCTTAAGCAGTTTATTCCTTGCCTACCAACACGGGATCGTCGATTCGAATCCCTGTGTTACCTCCGGCTTGGTCGGGCGTCCCTACAGACACAATTGGCCGTGTCTGTGGGTGGGAAGCCGGATGTGGGTATGTGTCCTGGTCGTTGCACTAGCGCCTCCTCTGGTCAGTCAGTGCGCCTGTTCAGGGGGGACTGGGGGGAACTTGGGGGAATAGCGTGATCCTCCCTTGCACTACGTCCCCCTGGTGAAACGCCTCACTGTCAGGTGAAAAAGGAGCGGCTGGCGACGCCACATGTATCAAATGAGGCATGTGGTAGTCTGCAGCCCTCCTCAGATCAGCAGAGGGGATGGAGCAGAGACCAGGATGGCTCAGAGAGTGGGGTAATTGGCCAAGTTCAATTGGGGAGAAAAGGGGGGGGAACCCCCCCCCCCAAAAAAAAGTTAAAAGGTATTGGTCAGTCAAGGGAAGGTTCAAACGACGCTCCAGCCATCCATTATCCAAGCTGCTTATCCCAATCGGGGTTGCAGGATGGTGGAGCCTATCCCAGCAGTCATTGGGCAGCTGGCGGGGAGACACCCTGGACATGCCACCAGACCATCACAGGGCCGACACATTCACACCTGGGGACAATTGATGTTGATTCCCTTTGGTGCAAAAACACGTCACTGCAGTCTGAAGACTTCAGTCAATTAATTAAAATAATTACATCTGAATTCATGTCACATAAAATAGATAAATGTGATTGTATATTTACCCATTTCAAAGACAACTTTTAGTCTACACCCCAGTTGCCCACAAACGACCCAGATAGCCGAAAATTATATTTTTCACTGGAATGGGCCTTTTCAAACGACTTTCCTCTGTCAGATACAGCACATGACGGAAACTGTCACTGTCCATTCGCGTTCCTCCACCCGGATTTTGCGGCTCTGTGTTTGCAAGCTTTGCGTATGCTCCCACATCTGCAACATGTTTGTCCACTCATGCGTGTTCATAAAGTATTTGTATGCATGTGTGTGTGTGTGTTTGTGTGTGTGTGTGTGTGTGTGTGTGTGTGTGTGTGTGTATCCAAGCTCCGAAGTGAAAGCCCACCTCTGTGATTAGCTGCCACCTTTCGCCCCCTTTTCCCCACCTCTTCCTCCTCCCCACCCCCCACCCTCCCCTCCTTCCGCAGAGGAAGCCTGCTTTCCAGTCAGGCGCTGAGAGCAAGAGCCTAGGGGTATGGCCAGGGCCCCGGCCGCCAGCAAATGAGGTTGGAGAGAGGCAACCTAAGTCCCTCCCCCTCGGCCTGTACTGTCTGTATAGGGGCGTTGTGATTGGTGGCTACAGCAGCGGCATAAAGAGGCTTCTCCCTCAACCCCTACGGAGGGTAAGGCATTCCCGCCCTCCTCCCCTCCATCCCCCTCCATCCCTCGTTCCATCCTTATTGGAACATCCAGGTCTTGTCAGCTCACTGGCCTTTACAGGTAAAAAAAAAAAAACAGAACTCACCAGATTCTGGTGGCGTGGTGATTAGTCATGTCAGGACCATCCTCACTTCCTTCTGCCTGCTCCCTCCTCTCTGCTAGCCCTGCCCAGTGTCTGCTCGCTGTCACCTCGTGTGTTTGTCCATGTGTTCATATGCAGGTTGCTGGTTTGGTTGGCCCACCCTCACCATGCTGCCTTGCTCAGTGATACTTTGGCTGCTGGCTGTTTTGTTCTGTGGATGGTGCTTTGTTGACATTTGGTTGGTTGGTTGGTGGTCGGTTGGTTGGTTGGTTATTCAGGGAATGTACCACATTCATGTATTGTATCAGTGTGTTGGTGTGACCGAACTTGATTTGTGTGAATTTTGGTCTAACTTTTTTTTTGTCTTCCTCTCTTGCCCCCCCCCCTCCACCACTTCCTTTCTCCAGGATGCTTATACAATGCCGCTCACCTCTATCCAATGCTGGCACGTCCATTGTGAAGAATGCTGGCTTAGGACTCTGGTGCGTAATACACACACGTTCACAAAATCCCCAACTGCTGCAAGGCATTTCTCCAGAGCACAGCCGGTTACTTTAGCCCTGTTTAATACTTGGTGATTTTTTTTTCTTTTTCCTCTGCAGTGTTAGCCCTTTGAGTTAAAATTTTCCAGAATAATTCCCCCAAACGGCCTTTTCTCTTTGTCTACACACCGCACATGTGTACAGAGACACACAAATCCAGGCAGACACAGGCGGGTCTTGTTGGTTAAGAGTTAGTCTAATATATTCAGTAGTGTGTAATTAGCCGTTGGGAGCTGGTGCTAATGGAGTAAATGGAGCGTAGTTTTAAAAAAAAAGGTTTCAGCTGCAAGGAGAGGAAGTAGTCCCTCCTCCCTTGTTTTCTTCACTTCACTACGTCGCTGTGGGGGCTGGTGGTTTGGTGTCTTAATGGTGATTATACACACACACACACAAACATGTACAGGGAGACAATATCAAGAATCTCCTCTGGCTCCCGTTTGTAGGACACTTTGAATTAAAAAAAAGGCTTTTTCCACCATACAAGCAGAGCAGAAACACACACACAATTGGGTATACCTGTGTGTATGTATAGGGAGAGAATCAAGTGAATGGATGTGAGTGTGACTGATCAGTGTGTGTTTGGTACAGCCATCACAGGCCCTAATGCACAGGGTAGGTATTACAGCCCATAGCTTGGAGACGGCTATAAAACAGGCGGGGCAGAGCTGATCAAAGTTAAATGCCTGGGAATCTAGTTAACGTCAGCCCAGCCCCTTGCTGCTTTTAAAGGAGAGGCAGCTGGCACACAGTGTGACAGGCACACAACCACCGTGCTGACACACACACACATACACGCTTACACCAAAACAAAGGAGAAAGACAATGCCTTAACTTGGGAGGGCAACGCTCACAAACACAGACAACCTCAGAGCAACGCTCAGACACATGCAAACAAAAAATACACACATTAGAAAACAGTACACATTGTGATTCCCCCCCACACTTTTAAAATAGACTTCTAAGTCAGTTTTGTTATAAAACAATGGGTGTAAAACCCTTTTTTTTACATTGATGAAGGTGCACACGACTCTAACTTTGATGAAGAGGAGCCCTCTACCTCATGAGAGACTGCTCAGAATAACACAGAGCCACATATCCTCTTTACACAAGTGTGTGAGATATGTCAGACCCATTCACCATTACAGCCCTGTGGGGGGGGGGGGTCTCATGTGTACCCTTCAGAGTCCCTGTACCCACACCAAAGATGTTATTTAGTTGCTTACAGGAAAGGAAGCATATAAATCCTTGGGTTCAGACATGCCTGCACATTTGGGTGGGCATATGTTGGTTAACAAAGTCCAAAACGTCGAGTTAAAGGGTGACTTACATTCCAACACACCTGTGTGATATGTCACACTCGCACACACAAACACACAAATATATCCCCCTTCATGTTTACGCTCATACAGATAGTCACTCGCATGACAGTGGCCCAACAAAAGTCTCCACATAACACATTGACCGCTGAGAGGTCACAATGAACAGTCATTAGTCTTGGTGCATGCTCAATAATCCAGATAAGGAACTGATACAACTTTCTGGGATCAGTCATTAGGCATATTAAATCCTTTTCACGTTGCACAAATATCCCTGCAAAGACTGGCAATGTTGCCTTTAGTTTTAAATAAATGGCCCAAAAGAAATTGTCAAAGAAACAAATCAACCAACACGGGGATCGCCGGTTCGAATCCCCGTGTTACCTCCGGCTTAGTCGGGCGTCCCTACAGACACAATTGGCCTTGTGTGCGGGTGGGAAGCTGGATGTAGGTATGTGTCTTGGTCGCTGCACTGGCACCTCTGGTCGGTCAGGGCGCCTGTTCAGGGGGGAGGGGGAACTGGGGGGAATAGTGTGATTCTCCCATGTGCTATGTCCCCCTGGCGAAACTCCTGACTGTCAGGTGAAAAGGAGCGGCTGGCAACTCCACATGTATCGGAGGAGGTATGTGGTAGTCTGTAGCCCTCCCTGGATGCCAATATATTTTTCCTAGGATGAATTCTGGAAGTTCCCGCCCTCAGGCGCTAGGATTGGCCAGATCTGCCTGTCGATCAACTTTCCGGAGTCATCCTAGGAAAAAAAATTTCGCTTACCATACACACAGTTAAGATGGCACAGTTAGCTTGGTTGCAAACGTGGCTAATGGCTGACAGTTAGCTAGCAAACTTGGCTAGGGTTAGGGTTGTTGCGCGTTCGCATCGACCTTGATTGACAGGCAGATCTGGCCAATCCTAGCGCCTGAGGGCGGGAACTTTCCGGATTCAACCTAGGAAAAAAATATTCGTTCCCCAGATCAGCAGAGGAGGTGGAGCAGCAACCGGGACAGCTCGGAAGAGTGGGGTAATTAGACAGGTAAAATTGGGGTGAAAAAAAGAAACAAATCAAGAGAAATTCAAAGTGAGGAGTAAAAAGGAGGCGCATATGAGATGTTTGTTTTAGGTCACATGTCCAGTGTTTGTGCCATTTCATAACCTGGCTTTCCCATTTTTGTAGGGTTATGTACAGAGTTTTATTATCCAAGGCAAACTACCATATGAAGATGAGAGAGAGGTTGAGATCGAGAGAGAAAGGGAGAGAGAGAGACCACCCAGCCTGTACATTGTTGCCCTCTCAGCTCCTGGCGTTCGCCCCGACCCCCTCCTTCCTTTGTATTCCATGTTATCACCTGCTGCTTTACTGCGGATGGCACACTATCAAAGCGCTGGAGAGGGAGATGGGGAGGGAACCTAAGAGACGGGCGGAGGAACAAACGTGTGCACGGTTATCTACAGCTGCGCCGTGTGTTTGGAAGCACGCTCAAAGCCAAAAGAAAAAGGCACTCGCAGGGAGGAATGAGTAGGCATTTGTGTCATTAGTAACTTGTCGCCACAAGCGTAGGTGTTCAAGCAATTCTGCTTATACCAGGCACCACACAACTAGAAAAAAATGTTGGCACACAACCTCCCCAAGCAAGTCCATTTTTCACATTTTCTCTGCACTATTGCGGCGCCATTTTCTTTGCCCACTGAGAGAACGTTTTTGTAGGAAATAAAAGGGTGACAGAACGGGTAGCTGCAGTTTTAGTTTCCCTTCTGAATGAGGGTTTGGAAATGTAACTGTCAAACCACCTGTCTGTCTCTCTCACAGGGAAACAAGAAGTTGTGCCCACAGTGCAACACCATCACCTCACCTGGGGACCTGAGGCGTGTCTACTTGTGAAGAACACGCTCCTTCTTTTCCATCCCTTAGGTCTCTTCACCTCATCCCATCCGACCCTATCTAATTGTTCCCAGTTGATTCTCTCTCTCACTTTCTCTCTCTCTCTCGCTCTTTTTCTCTATCTCTCTCTCTTCCCTGGATTGGAAGCTTAAGACCTCTTAAGAGCATACAGATACAATGCAGCTGTCTTTAAGACACCACTGGCATTTCCAAGGGGTTGAAGCTGGCTTACTGACTGAATGGCTCTTTCCCTGATTGTTTGAGGACGGAGCGTTTGATTTTCTGACTGAATGAACAACTGGCCGGCCAAAAATGTAGTAAGAAAAGCATCTGGACCCCATGATCCCATCAGACGACTGGTATCGTTCCAGCAAGTTGACTGACAGGCTTCCTCATCTTTCTGTCCTCCTCTCCCTCACTGGCATTACCGCCCTCTACATGCAATGTGTGGTATTGCATCTCCAAAAGACTACTGAGCCCTGGAGGTTTTGGCCCTGGCCAAAGTCGGCTGTGGCGATTAATTAAAACTGAGTCCCATCACGCGTTAACCCCCCTCCACTAGCCAGCTACCTACCATGGCCAGCCAAACCTTACTGTGACCCTACAGATGTTTCTCTCACCGCTCACCTCCGCCACGCCTCCCCTCACCTCCTAGAGTCCCTGTTGGAACTTAGTATGGAAAACCCACGACCCATTTTGGTGTTGTTCTTTGACACAATTTTTTTGTTTGGCCATAGAGAAAGAAAGGTCTTCTTCTAGGTTGGGCTTTGCAAGGCAGCCTTGCTTAAACTGAGAGTCCCTGTTGCTTGGAGAATGGATGGTGGAGGAGGGTGACAAAGGGGAGACCTGTCCACTCAAACTGAGCTTTCAACCAAACTGAGGATGACTACAGCAAACATTGAGGAGTTTGATACTGCTCTTCATCTTCTCGTTGACGCCCCCCCCCCCCGACTTCTTTTGTTCTTTTTTTGTGGTGTTCTAGTGAAGTCAACCAAAATCTTTTCCCAAGATGCAGTGCAAGCACATGTAATATAGTCTATGTATGTTTACAATGTTGGGTGTAAATGACATAGAATTCACACACGTACACACAAATACATGCATACAGTTGCACACATACATGCACACACACAAAACAGACAGAGACCTATACACAGACATACGGAAGTATATAATATCAAAGTCCTGTTTTCAGTTCAAGTTTTTGGAGGGGAACTATGTTTAGGGGAAAAAAATGGCTTGAAAAAAACGCCTTCTGTATTTTTAAAAAAAAGATGTTGATGTCTTGAGGTTGAAGTTGTATTTCACTGTACAGGAATAAAAATAAATAATAATAATAAAACTACTCAAAACTAGAGGTTCAAGATTTAGATGGTGTACATTTTTTTTCCATGGAACTTCAGTCTGTCCCTAAAACGCTGTAGATTTGAACACACAATTTATCCAAGAACTATTTTTTTTTCGTTTGTTTGTTTGTTTGTTTCAGTTGCCCTCAATTTTTAAGAGCATCGAGAAATGGAATTGCTCCTGAATTGCAACAGTGTCTGCAGAGAGCTGCTGTGCTTTAAGAGTTCATCGTGAACCATAGGCGGATTACTAGACAATGGGCCCCTGGGCACGGATGTGTGTAAAAGTCCCCCACCCCCACCCCCTGCAGAGCAGGTACACTTGCTTGCAGCCAACAGCACATTAACTAAATTCACCTGTACCTCAACAGGATTTACAGTGCAGATACACATAATTAACGCCAACTAAGATATCAACTAAGATACTGTCTCCTGCAGTTTCCTTCACTTTCTCAGTAGGAATTTTGGGGCTCTGTTATTTGACTAAGCCCTTTGACTATGCGACAAGAAATGCAAAGATAATAACAGCGATTTCACGCAGAGGCTCTGGCTTAGGGGCCCCCGGGCCTAGGCCTGTTCGGTAATCACCCATGTCAGGAGCAATGTTAACTTTAATTTATGTTTCTTTGCTTTGTTTTGGGTTGGGGGTTTTTTTTCTCAGTTTTTCTGAGTTAACAATCTAGGAAGAAAAAAAAGTGTCTCTTTTGTTATCCCCCTACCTGTCTCGAAAGGAAGTGTCTTCTCCGGTGTTTTTCATTTTGCCATGCTGCATTGAAGTCCCAAACAGGCAACCCCCAACAGGCAGGTTCTTTTTAGCTATGACGTGAGGGAAGGTTCGGAGAGGAGGGATGGCCACGGCTGAACTGGCAACCTCCACGCAACCACATGTTCCCCTCCTCTCTGTGGCGACAGCAAGCCGAGCTGCTGCTGGTTGGTGGTGGTGGGTGGTGGTGGTGTGCTTTGTGTTTGTAAAACTATGTATTCTGTGGTGTCTGTATTGTTGTAAGCAATGACAAAAGAAAAAAAAATAATAAACCTTCTCAAGTTTTACGAGTGGTCCTGTTCACAAAACCCAGGTGGAAACTGTTGAGATACGGGGGAGGATCAGATGTTGTAAAGAACATTTTTCACTAAAAATATATGGAGGGGAAAGATGGCCTTAATGCAAAAAGACTCACCTGTTTGGTTTATGTGCATTCTCTAATAGACCCGTTTGAAATGTCATCTCAGTGCACATTGTTTTCCCTTCATGCATATATTTTTTTTCCCAAGATGGTCTCATTTCACCATGAAACAACAAAATGAGTTTGACCAGAAAACAGGCCAAAGGTTAAACCGCTCACCTTTGTCTTTTATTTTTGCAGAGAACTGTACTTGGATGTAATTACACATTAAACGGTCTGAAATCTTAAAAGATCTTTGGGCCGAGCGTTCATCACTGAATCGAAATAGTTATTAGCTTTCCACCCTCTTCGTTCCACTTAGCTAGGTATTATTGAGTTTTATGTACTAATGGGCTTAAAAAAAAGGAAAACACACTTTAGCAAGGCAACGTTAAGTCATGAATGGAGGATCCCCTCAGTCTCTCACACCCTCCCATTGTGATTCCTCCAACCATGACAAGTTCATTTGAACCTGCCCCAAAGATGACAAATTGCACAAGAGGATTGTGTCAAAACTAATTTGTGTCTTGTATATTATTGGAAATGGTACATGTCTTTCCCGTTTGTAAACTACGTTTGACATTAATTAAATGATTGTAAATCTCATGTACCCCCTCGGCTCTCCTTGTCTCCATCCAGCAGAACCTCCACTGAAACCATTGGTAGATGTCTAGTTGAGCTGCTGTCTTAAAAAGGAGGATTTAGTGTGGCTTCATAGTGGTATCCCCTAACGTTGTTCTGATGTGTACTTTTTAACGGAACTGAAGCTGAATGGTTTTTGTGAAACAAGCATATATATCAGTGAAGCAAATTAACTACAGCAGGCCACTTGAAGGAAAAAATGGTCACCTTGGCTTTATTGGAAATGTATTTGCTGCAATGGCCAAGAAAAAAAAAGCAAAGCAACACCTTCATTGGCCAAGCAAATTCACACAAAGGAATTTGATGAGTGAAATGCTTTTTTTGCACAGAGTGTAAACACCAAAACCAACAAATAGGAGAAGTCTTAAGATAATCGGCGTCCACGGTATTCACATACTAAGTATTGCAAAGTTAATCTAGGAACGTTCAACGCTGAAATCCGATTTCCCTGATCTGTCTGTCCCTCCGGCAGTGACGGACAACTTCTCACCCTTGTAAAAATGCATCCTGGGACCAAAGCTAACACTGATAGTATAATGTACTACAAACTACGTCAGACATTTGCCGGCAGCCACACTAACGTGTACCCTGGCTCTACCAAATGACGGGAGCTAAGTATGTTTGGGCTTGGCTAGTACTTGGATGGAAGACCTTCCCGGAAAACTGAGTTGCTACCGGAAGTGGTGGGGCAGTCTTCCACCTGCTCCTAATTATAACAACAAATATAAAATTCAATGCTCTAGTGCAGTGACGGGGACACTGAAATGTAGGGGATGACGTCCTTCACATGAGACGTTAAGCCGACCGAGGTCCTGACGCACTGTGGTCATTAAAAATCCCATGACACTTATCGCAAAGAGTAGGGGTTCCCCGGTGTCCTGACAAAATTCCTAAACTGGCTGTCTTCATCTGGCCACCTAATCACCCCCCCCCCCCACCATGTAATTGGCTCAATGATTCCTCCCTGTCCTCCTCAAACTGATGTGTGGTGAGCGTTCTGGCGCAAAATGGCTGCCGCGCAACACCCAGGTGGGTGCTACACGTTGGTGGTGGCTGAAATGAGTTAGCCCCTTCGACGTGAAGCGCTTTGGGTGTCTAGAAAAGCGCTATATGAATGTAATGATTATTATTATTAACATGATGGGAACACTGTTCTGTTGTAATATTGGTTGTAGAACTGGTGGATTGTCTGTCCGTCTGAGGCAGCGCCACATCATATTGTGTTCTCCTGCTTCCTGTTTCGGTAGGAAGGTGTTTGCTGCTGCACCGGTGTTCGTCCTACACAGTCAAGCGTTTCAACAAGCGGGAAATGGAGAATGTGTCGAACAACGGTAAAGATGCGTTAGTATTATGTAACCTGTCTCCATAGTCCAGATGGACGAAATTACAATTTATTCATGGAGAAAAACCACGGTTTTCAGCTTTGACAGGATTTCACTTAGATTGGAAATACTGACAGTGGTTCCCAATACTAGTCTATTGGCACGGCCGGTACAGCCGGCTTTCCATTCTGCCAGATAGCTAACGACATTCACCTACTGTGTCTGGACTTGCAGTCGTCTAATTGAGTTTTTTTTTAGGACACAACAAACCACAGGTGAATGTATTTCACCTCTGATTTAGACTTTGCATTCATCAGTGTGAGCAGAAGTGGAGGAATATGTTTGTTATTTGCCGTTGGGATTTTATTGTCCATTTATTCCATTGTGCTGCAGAGTATCGATGAGAGAAGGCCGTGTAACAATTCGATTTACTGGACTCCTGACAGTTCTGGAGGGCAAGCTGGTGGTGAGTCCCATGACTATGAATGCCTGATAGAGCCATGTTGAGTCCTTGAGTGTAATCCTACCATATCATAATAACCTGCTCCCAGGACTCCTAAAGTGGTTGACCATGTTGTCGGAACAATATCCTGAGGACATAATGAACGGAACCTTTAATGTGGGGACTGAGTTCTCCATTTTTCAAATTTCACAATTCCCAGACATGCTATCTATAGAATATCTGCGCTATTGTGTTTTGATGTTTGCTCCCATCCATCCATCCATCCATCCATCCATCCATTATCCAAACAGTTTATCCTACTCAGGGTCGCGGATAATGTACAAGCAAAAGGTTTTGTTTGTTTTTCCGTTAAAATTGAATGCTTAAGCATTATCACATTGTGACCTCGACCCCATAAGACTTTTTACTCATTTCAGTCATCCCTCTACAGGAAAGTCCCACTAAGATCAAAATCTCGTTTTTCATGGCAGACCTGTTCACATACGTACACACAATCAAGGTAATCCACAGCAGAACAAAAGACAGCAAATTCAAATGTCAGTGAAAAAGCCTTAGTGTTCAGAGCAATACAAGAGCAATACAAACGCCTGTTGATGGATGCAGAGAGCGCTGGCTTTCTGTAGGTTGTACCCATCAGAACTTAACGCCACACACACTGGCTGCTGAGGGCTGATGCACAAGATTACATTGCCATCTAGAGGACCGTTAAGCTCAGACACGTCTACCCATAAATACATTTAACCTAATCCTACAATTGTTATCAGGGCGGCTATAATCAGCATTACACCAGATGGTGTGAAGTAAGTGTGTATGAGAGGTTGCCAATATGCCTGCTTGTGTGTGTGTGTGTGTGTGTGTGTGTGTGTGTGTGTGTTTGCTTGCATGCGCCTGCATGCTCTCATTAAATAGTGTTTTAGAGCCGAACGCTGCCAACCATCAGAGCTCATTTAGCAGTCGCCTGTAACAGTAATTATCAAGAATTACTACAATATGATCTCTCTCTCTCTCTGTGTCTCTCAGATCTGTGTCCAAATCTTAAATTTATCCGGTATTGCTTTTTTGTTTTTGCCAAGGTGAGAGCATATTATTCTCGGCCGTGCCAGGCACTCCTGTAAGTGTTGTCAGATGCTAATAAAGCTGCTTTTTAAAAGAGAGGAAACCCCAGCAGGGTGTAGTCTTTGTAGAAGTTTCTGTAAATCCGCTAAGCCAGCATCAGACTACTGAAGACCACGGAATTCATTTGAAGAGGGCTTGTGTAATTGTTTTTATTATTATTATTATTATTCAGCAATGTAAACAGTAAGTACAAATGAAAGTGGACAAGCAGAATTAAATAGAGAGGTAACGAATACCTAACATGTTTTGCAGACATCTGCTGTTTTCCACTTCCTTCAAATGCTGCATGTGTGCACAGATTACGGCAAGCCGGATGTGGATTTTATTCCATATCCTTTATTTCCGGGGGGTGGGGTTTCAAAGTGTTTGGCGTTTTACAGTCAAATGAGGCCTTAACGCTTCACTACTAAAGTGGTACTGCTGTAATAGCAACATGTTGGACTAAAAAGGCCCCTGGTGGGTTTTAATGGCTGACTAGTTCTGACTAGTGCAACTAGTTAACCTTCTGTTACGACAAATAAAAGAATTAGTGACTCAAAATTAATGACAAGCAAAGTGCAAATATTTGCTATCGAAATGCTTTGCTCCACCTGTAAGACAATACATGAACATCAAGATTCAATCATTTCTTGCCATTTCAGTTGGAATTTGTTGCAGCATGAGTTCGTTAAAACGCAATGACGACAACCAATCACACATGAACAAATGATAAAAACACAATGGAATATGTCCTGACAATGAAAGAAAATGTAAAACCATACTACTCTGCTTAATAAAACAGCATAAGGATATGTAATAAACCCCTGCCATTGTCAGAAAAGCCAAAATATCCATAAATATCTTGAAGTGGAGCAGAACAAGATTGTTCATCGTGGTAAAATAAAAATGGCTTGCATGTGTGTGTTCCACAGATGAGGGCTCTATAGAAACATATTGTGGAGGTCTGCAGGGGGTTCTGATGGGAGGGGTGCTGTGTGGTGTCGTCATTTATTGGCATTTACAAACACGAATACACACAGACAGATCAATAGGACCGTGCACTCTCCCCCTCACATACCCAGAGAGAGAGAGAGAGCGAGAGAGCCTCTATCAAACTGCTAGCCTATGTTGGTATTTCACAAATGAGACTAAAGGCAAGTTGGGTATCTGGAGCTGTCACTGTTAGTGATGTGGGTGGATGGGTGAGTGTTTTGAAAGGAAGGGAGAAGAGTGTTGGCGAGGTTAACGTGTGTGTCTGTGTGTGTGTGTGTGTGTGTGTGTGTGAGACTGCATGCAAGTTTGTGTGCACAGTCCATGTTGGTGCTAGAGGTACTAAAAATCCATCCAGGAGGCGCCTGCAGAAATGGGCTGGAAATTGAACTGGTTAACACAAGAGCTCCTTTGCTCATTAAGCGTCGTCAAGGCCAGTTAGCTCATCAATTAGCTTTACCCATGGGCCACTGATAGGCACAGCGGGGCCAGGCCACACTGTTGGTGACATCCTGTTGTTCCCTCTGGAGGACTGACACATGTCAGAGCCGTCAAGAGGCGCTACCCCCTATATGTGCATCCTGCAAAGTGGTGAATGACAAGATGTCATTTATCTCCCATGCTGCAAAGGTTATCCTTGATAGATAAGTGAAGTGTTTTTTTTATTCATAAGATTTTTGGGCACTTTTTCAAGTGTTTTAGCTTTAGGTGAGTTTGTATTAGATGGAAGTTATTAGATATCATAGCAAAAACGACAAGTTTATCAAGGGGTTCCAATACTTTTGTCTTCCAAGATATTGCTAGTAAAATGTTCTTACCCCACTGGCAGATATTCAAGAAAATGCACTTGTCAAATGACAATAGGACTTGTGTCAAGACATTTACTCCACAAAGATGATAATAAATCAAGTTTTCTGTTTATCTTCCTGTTTAATGTGAAACAAGTATGCTTTCTTGAAACAATATCTGCCAGTAGGTAAAGAAAATTTTATTTGCACTAACCTGAAAAATTTGGAGAGGAGAAGTGTCCAAACCGCGCAGCTTATCCACAGAGGTACCTCAAGGGTCAGTGCTCGGACCCCTCTTAATATACACCTCATTTGGTGCAATCATCCACTCCCATGGTTTCTCGTAGCATTGCTATGCTGACGATACCCAGCTCTTCTCTCATTCCCACCAGATGATCTCACAGTCTCGGCACGGATATCGTCATGCCTTGCTGATATCTCTGCATGGATGAAAAAACGCCACCTTCAGCTTAACCGATCTAAGACAGAGCTCCTTGTTTCCCAGCCGGTCCATCCTTACAATAACAGATCAATATCCAGCTCAGATCAACCCAACTCATGCCCACAAAGTCTGCTCAAAACCCGGGTGTCATGATTGATGACCAACTAAGTTTTAAGGTTCATGTGACCTCGATTGCTCCATCGTGCCGATTTGCCCTTTACAACATCAGGAAAATTAGATCCTACCTGTCTGAGCATGCAGCACAACTCCTGGTGCAGGCTCTTGTAATATCACGCATTGACTACTGCAACTCCTTACTGGCAGGTCTCCCTGCATGCACTTACAAACCTCTGCAAATGATCCAGAACGCGGTGGTGCATCTGGTCTTCAACCAACCCAAAACAGCACATGTCACTGTGCTGTTCATATCCCTCCACTGGCTCCCAGTTGCTGCCCGCATCAAATTAAAACCTTAATGCTCACTTACAAAATGGCAACTAAAACAGCTCCCACCTACCTGAACTCCCTGATTCAGGTCTACACTTAGTCCCGTTCACTACGCTCTGCCAATGAAAGACGCTTGGCTCTTCCGCCACAATGGGGCCCTAAGTCACTAGCCAGACTGTTCTCCGCTGTAGTTCCCGGTGGTGGAACAGTTACCAAATTCCATTCGATCCGCTGAGTCCCTCTCCATCTTTAAGAAGAAGCTAAAGACCCAGCTCTTTCACGAACACCTCCACACCTGTATTAAAAAGAAAAGAAAAAATGCTTCTATGCATCCTATGCATTGCCTTTGTGCACTGCCTGTTGACATGTCCTATCGGATTTGAAGCTAGTTTTTTTTTTTTTACGCTTGTCGCCTCCTGACTAGATCCTTGCTTGTGTTATATTAACACTCAGATGTATGTCGCTTTGGATAAAAGCATCTGCTAAATGAAATTGTAAATTTTGAATAAGAATTATGGGACTTAAAACAAGATAACATTGGGCATCCAGGTAGCGTAGTGGTCTGCTCCATTGCCTACTAACAAGGGGATCACCGGTTCGAATCCCCATGTTACCTCCGGCTTGGTCAGGCGTCACTACAGACACAATTGGCCATGTCGGTGGGTGGGAAGCCGGATGTGGGTATGTGTCCTGGTCGCTGCATGGGCCTTCCAGCTAAAGGCGTAGTCCAAGTGAACACCAAGGTACCAGTAAGAGCAGACCTGATTGATGGGTTCATCATGTAGAACCACTAGACTATGATCCCCCACTGACCTGGGGTCCAGTACCGTTTCCTCAGTTTGTCTCACTTTTAAAATGGGCTGGTTGGGACGTGTAGCGGTCTATTCTGTGGCCTACCAACACAGGGATCATCGGTTCGAATCCCCGTGTTACCTCCGCCTTGGTTGGGTGTCCCTATAGACACAATTGGCCGTGTCTGTGAGTGGGAAGCCGGATGTGCGTATGTGTCCTAGTCGCTAAACTAGCACCTCCTCTGGTCGGTCAGGGCGCTTGTTCAGGGGGGAGGGGGAGCTGATGGGAATAGCGATCCTCCCACGCGCTACACTCAGGTGAAACTCCTTACTGCTAGGTGAAAAGAAGTGGCTGGAGACTCCACGTGTATCGGAGGAGGCATGTGGTAGTCTGCAGCCCTCCCTGGATTGGCAGAGGGGGTGGAGCAGCGACCAGGACGGCTCGGAAGAGTGGGGTAATTGGCCGGTAATTGTTTGCATTAAAGCTATTTTTAAAAGACGCTCCTGTGCAGACCCAAATGCAAGTGACAGAATGTTGCCGACATGCTATAAATTGTTCTCAGACCCACTTAACACCAGAACGATCTGAAATTATTGCAGTAGGATTATTTTTATAAAACAAAAATCTCACAATCCAACCTTACCTGAAGGACCAGTAGTGTTGAATTAAAAGTACATTGAATTCATTTTTTTCCCCTTTCAAACCGATCCAGATAATGTGCTGCAGCTGTTGGGATGGTGTTTGCTGCTGCTGCTGATGATTGTTCTGTTTGGGCTTGATCAACCTGGAACATGAATGTGAACCGCATATCATAGCCAAGCATTTAAATCTCACAATGAATCCATCAACAATTAGCTATCAACGCTGTGATGGACCCATATAAATTAGTCTCTGTCAGAATACTGTAGTTACAATGTTACAAGTATAAACAAGATGTGAGTCTAATTCTTCTTGTCAAATAACTACACGCATGGTCACGGTGGATTATTAGGTTAGTTCGAACACCAATAATCTGAATATATATTGCATACAATACAAGCTATCAAGATATAATGGTCTTTCTATTATTGCACAAAACGATGATCTTATTTCTCTATCTTATTTCTCTATTTTTCATGTTTACTTCATTGTATGCTCTACATGTGGTAGAGCATACAATGGGGAAGCTACAAGGGGAATACAATGCATACCATAGTGGTCTTCCCCTTCCATAGTGGTCTTCCCCTTCCATCACCCTGCACTGCTCCCAACTGTCCACAAGGTGGTGATATTTGAGTGTATGTTCAAAAACGGCACACACAGACACCTGCATGGGAGTGACTGATGTATTAACGCACCATCTTCAGCCTGTATATTTGAAGATGGTGCTTTTTTACAATTTAAACTGTGTTTTGTAATCTCGATTTTATAACCGACTTCATGAGGGTACACTATCTTTATCCTGTTCGCAGCTGTAGTCATTACTTGGTGGTGTGTTTAACATGTGTTCTCTTCTTGTGGCGATCATCTGCAGTACAGGTGTCTATAATAAAGACGAATTTGGAGCCATAACCCAGATGAGAAGAGGCTTCTGGTGGTGTGATGCAATGCAGGGGGAGAGATTAGAAACTACAGTTGTTTGTTTTTTTTCTCTTTTTTGGGGGGGGGGTGTTATAAATATTGTGCATTATGAAAGTAGTCTCTCTTTATTCCTGGGAGTAGAGACAACTGCCTATAGGAGGAGACAAGGGGAACTGGAAGACAAGATGGGGGAGGGAGAGGAGGGGTGGTTCACCTCATCTATTTCATCCCTCTCTATCCCCTTCAACACTCCTCCTTTCATCTCAGCCAGGCCCCCAGGGGAGAACACTGCCCCCGTGTGTGTGTGTGTGTGTGTATGGAGGGGGGTGGTAGGGTGGGAGGGGGTCGCTTCTTGCCACAGGATCCCCAGATCTTGAAAGGGGGAGATGACAACATAAGATAATGGAGGAGAGGGGGGGAGTGAGAAATGAGGGAACGTAGGTAGGTGTGTGTGTCTGTGTCTGTGTCTGTGTGCGCGCGTGCTCAATTTTGGGGTCTCGTTCACCCCCCCCTTCCCAAAACCTCTGAAATTCTACCTACTTATCCTCACGCCGCAGTCAAAGAAGACATATTGAGTGTCGGCTGAAATGAATTTAGCACTAATATCGCTTGCTTTTCCTTTATAAATCTCATTTGATCTTTCAAAAAAGGAAGAAGAAACCTCACCAGATACTTTAAACCTTTTTTCCTCATTCAGAATATAGATGGCTGGCCTCTCCTTCTCAGTGGCATCTCGTCTAACATCCAGAACCCACCACCACCACCATTCTTCTTTTTAACCCCAATCACACCTCGATAAGATGGACCAAGTTTCATTCATGTGTTAATCATGAGAACGAACCTTTTGAATTTGTGTTTGCCGTTTGTCAAAAAGTTGTCGACATGTTTTGTCTGCAGGTACTGGCGGTCGTCCTTTTGGAAGGAGGCAACCTCTCAGCAGCCCTTTGTCCTAATGGCCTGAAACGAATGCACGCCAATGGAGTTCCCATCACATCTTTATGCATGCTCACTAATCCAGGTAAGGAACCCACAGAAAGGTGAGTCAGTTCATCTGGACACAACGTTTATTCGGAGAGAAACGTGTCATCACTGAAGTAAGTGGCCTCTTCAGCCTCAACTGGCTGCAGGTATCCCCACCTTTATAAACAATACAATGGCATAACGACCGAAAACAACAATCAGTTTCATATGCAAATTGCTGTGACCATTAACTAGAGTTAGAATGGTCATATGTACTATTCACAGAGTATTGGGGAATAGTTGCAATCACAACATTGTAAGATGGTGACAGATGTACTCTTACCCACCCCCAGTTCAGGGATGGTCGTTCCCTCTTCACATAGATGGCCTCTTTGACTCCCCATTCAAACCAGTGTTCCTCCCTATTAAGGATGTGCACATCCTCATCCTTGAAAGAGTGGCCATTGGCCTGTAGATGAGTGTAGACTGCAGAGTCCTGGCCTGACATGTTCCTGTGTTGTGCCATCCTCTTGGCCAACATCTGTTTAGTTCCCCTCCAATGTACAAGTCACACCAATCCTCCCGGTTCCCATCACATTTCCTCAGGGAGTTAATATCCACAACTGGTAAATGTTATGTAACCTTGGACAAACATATCAAAATTAAAGGCAGTTATGCTGGATGTATTTTACTGGAAACCATTTGAGGCTCTTTTTGAACTGCCTTTGTAGTATGATGGGGAACTATGAGAACACATCACTTGGCTAACGTGTTCCTTCAAATCTTCTTACACAGTGATGAATGAGTGATTGCTTATTTTCAGTCACATCATTCGATTTTACTGTTCAGGAATCAGGAACACTTTATTTGTCATTTCACCTCATATACTTGCGCACATGAAGTGAAATGAAATGTGGTTTCCTCAGCCCACAGCAGTGCAACATACAGACAAAAACACATTCAAGAACTACAAGAACACACATATTCAAACTAACACATATATCCAAACCAAAAAAAAAAAAAATCACTGTCCAAGGGAACAATGGCCAGCCAGGATGACTGTCGGAACCACCAGTCTGCATGGGCTAGCAGTTAGCCTAGCCTACTCCGATTACATGTCCTGTCAGATCGCCCTCCGTGTTTCCTGCTTGGGCGCAGCCCCTGGCAGGGTCCTTGGTCCCTGTGGCAACCGGACGAAGCAGACCAAGCTCCCAGCCGATCCAGCGCCAGCTCTCCCAGCCAGACACCCTTGACACACCTCCCTGCACTCCACACGACGACATCAAAAACACCAGTCAACACCAGGTGAGGCCGCCGCCAGACTGCATCCTGCATTCTGCATCCTGTCAGACCGCCCTTGGTGTTGCCTCTTCGGGTGCAGCTCCAGGCAAGGCCGCGGTTCCTGGGCCCACAGCGCAGCAGACCAAGCTCTCGCAGCCAGTCCAGCACCAGCTCTCGGAGCCGATCCAGTGCCAGCTCTCTCAGCAAACAAACGAAGACAAAAATTTAGACGCAGACATGGACAAAGACACTGCATCGACAGTGCAGGGTGAGGCCACTTTAAATTCAGTAAAGCTTATTCTCTTGCATTTTAATACTGAATATGCTTTATGAATTTTGATTCATGGATGGCCTCTGGGACTGGACCATCCAGCCCTGACAATATGCTGTAGTATTTATTAAATTATAGTCATGCTTTACACGAGTACGGAGAAAGCTGAAGATGTGATTTGAATTAGAATGGGTAACAAACCAGAGCGACAAGATGAAAATACATGTGGAAAGTATTGAAACTTGCACAACCCTAAAAAAACAATTTGACCCAGCTCTTTAATTGTTACACCACAGGAATAAATTTAATTGCTAAATTAAGATTTTAGCTTCATTGGCTCACAGTTAAAAGGACAGTAAGCATGCGTAGAAATAGGATGTGACTCAATATTGGTCCAACTCATTCCGTTGTCAACTTGCCGTTGTTACTCCAATCCAAACGTTATGCAAAGGCTGCTTTATTCTCCACTACGTAAAACAAGTCCGAGTCGTCTCGAGTTGACCCAAGTGATTTGAACACTACACATCGGCCAACAGAGGGACGGTTTGCAGGAAAGACTAATCCACCCAAAGCCTCTTGTTTTCTGGCTGCAAAGTAATGATGTGTTTTATTTGCACAGCACTTAACACCAAAAACTGCCAAGTAAAGATCAACAAAGGAAGGTGGACTCGAGTAATCCTGTAGTGTCTCTGTCTGTAGGATTGTAGTTGACTTACAGTAGTACTTCTGTTAATACTCTGACAAACACTGTGATGGGAGGTGGTCACCTGTGAGGACACATGCACACACAAGCGCACACGCACGCACGCACACACACACACACACACACACACGTATGTACACACACACATACACATACACACCATCTGAAATCCAAATTAAAATTGCTATCACACTTGCATACATGCGAATTTGTCACGCAGCAGAAACTTTAAATATTGCAAAGGCCATATTACCAGCCAGTAGGATCGCCTGCAACTGTCAATCCAAACTAAAACTAAAGCTTTTACTTGAAAATGTTTTTTTTTTACCTTGTTTAATTTAAAATTTGTAGAAGATATTTGTTGTTATCCTGCTTAAAGAGTAAAACATAATGCATTCGGTTTGCATCACAATTTTTTGTATTTTTAAAACATCAGGGTTTAGAAATTCAAAATATAAACCGTAATTAAACTATTTCCCCATGCCTATTTGATATTTATTTATTATTATATTATTATATATTGTATTTATTTTTATTATTATTTAGTTTTATATTTATCAGTATTATATAGATATTCTGTTACTATATTTATTAATTTCTATTTGAAGTCCACGTGGGACAGAAAATCGAGCCAAAAAAAATGGCCCAGCTGTCATCATAGATCTCCATTACTCCATGTACACAGCGATTAAACCAGCGGTTAATTAAGTGAAATGACGAAAGAGGAACATGCACCAAAAAGTACCAGGTCCTTTGGCCTGCATATCTCTCTACAGCTGTCTCTCGCGTCAACGGTTTGGGCCCAGTTGCTCCAGGACATCCTGGACTATTCAAATTTGTGTTTTTGAACGAGTGATAACAACCTGGTGTTATCACTCGTTCAGAGCTTGTCTAAACAGACAGATGACAGACTGTCGTTACACGAGCTCCCGCTGAGCGCCTGTCTACCGAGAGCACCCTGCGGATTATCTGTTTACTCATTTGGTTTTTGAGACTTTAATTGACAGCCGCTAATCTGGGTCACAAGCCAGAAACTGAGCGCTCAGTTTGCTAAAGGGGAAGAGTCCAAAATGTTGCTATTGTAGTCCAGGCTGTACCTGAGCTGCAAGATAGACAGTGGTTGGTTGCTTGCTAGAGGCTTATAGCAGATGTGGGCTGCAGTCATGTAATTTTAATGAAAGCGCACACACACACACGATGGTTCTTAATTACTCACGCTTCACCAAGTTGTGACAAATGAAAACATGAAGTTAATGCAGAACATGCCTTGCTGAAAGTGCAACAAATCTCATATTCAGAAGAAAGAAATGGGAGGGGGGGGCTGATTACAATTGATAGCTTATATTTGAAAATGGATACGTATTAAACACACACACACGCATGCATACATAAACATAATCATTGGTTTTAGACCCGATGAGCTGATGTTGTTTTGAATTCAGTGATTCAGGCTTCAAACTGGATGGAGTTTGTATGTGGGGAGACACTTTGTCAGTTGTGTCCATTGCAGCAAATAATAAGAAAAATCTAAACTTCATGAAGTGAGATGGTGGATATGAGAAAGTCTAGAGGAGAACGGGGGATGTTCCTTGTAGAGAGAGACAAAAAAGAATGGAGGTAGGGAGGGAGATGGATGTCATGATGAATGAAAGAGAGGAGGCGAGACCTGGTTGTCTATTTGTGTTGTATAGTTAAATAGATCAGAGTGTTCGTAACCTCAGGGTCTGTCTGTTTTTCTGTCTACCTGTCTGTCTACCTGGTCTGTCTGTCTGTCTACCTGGTCTGTCTGTCTGCATATCTGTGTCTTTCTGTCTGTCTACCTGGTCCTCTATCTGTCTACCTGTCTGGCGGTCCTCTGTCTGTCTGTTTGTTTGTCTGTCTGTCTGTCTGTCTGTGTGTATAGCTGTCTGTCTGTCTGTGGTGACTGTACTCACCTGTGCAAACACAGTCCTGAAGAGAAGGATGGAGGCGTGACAGGATGGGCTGATGGATGGAACGGCTAGCTGTAAATACCTCGGTCTCCACATCCACCTGGTTGATTTAGCATTGTAGTGTCTTTGAAACATTTTCTGCACCTGGTAGACCTAAAAACCCCACATCTTCATTTCTAACTCACCCCAGACTTTGAGAATGAAACCCAAACTTGAAGCAGGCTCTCCACACACAGTATATCTGTTTTGGTTTTTTTGTGTGTGCGCAATTGTGTGTACTTGTGTAAGGTTTCAATGGTGCTTTGTGAAGGATATCTTACATCGAGTTACTACTTCTGATTCATTTCCACTTTGTCAGTACATTTTATTTAGTGGACTTATTCTTGTATGTGCCTCAGATCCATTCATTTTTCTGCCCACTGGAAACCATGAGAGATGAAAGGACACAGCACAGTGAGCACATGTGGTGTCTCCGTAGTGAGATGTGAGCAGATGGAAGATAACACACAGTGTCAGCATCGATACTGATGCCTGATTGATAGAGTGAACACACCATTTGAATAGTGTGACAGACTCACAAAAAGCCTTCATGACACAATTTCAGTTAAATATCTCATCAAAACATCTGGCCATCTGTCTATCTTTCAATCCACCCATCTGTCTGTCAGAGGATGCAGTTTACTTCTCCCGTTAAGGAAAACAAGACAATGGCTGCCTCAGTGAAGTGTTTGAAGTTGTTTGCTGTGCAAATATTCCCTTACATGATCTGAACTCTCAGGATGTGGACTGGCGTGTTTGTTTATCATCCGTCATGTCGTTGGTTTTGCAGGCACGCACAGGTGCCTGCGCACGCATTCTTACACGCGTGCAGGCATGTAGTCAAACCCTTGTGAAGAAATGTTTAGTTTCTCGGGTATTTGTTGACGAGAGTGACCCCCTGCAACTTGGGAGCTGACGTGTTACAGTAAAAAGCTGTGTAGAGCTTGTAGTTTCTCTTCACAAAAACTACACAGCTGAAGCAACAACTGACAAAAGTAGTACACTCTGTAGCCCTTTCTGTTTAACAGCCATTTGTACCCTTGTTGTGATGGCAGCACCCATCAGTGGTGACCTTTCAGGTGTTCAAACCTCCTTTTGGGGCGAAAGATTTTCGATGTGTGTTTTTAACAACCGTTTGGGGAAAGAAAACAAATTATCGAGAGAAAACCTGCTCTTCATCAATGGAAGACACTTTGATGAACATGAAGCTGAGCGTTGCATGAATATACCCAATAAGGGCGTCCGGGTGGCGTGGTGGTCTATTCCGTTGCCTACCAATATGTGGATCGGCGGTTCAAATTCCCGTGTTACCTCCGGCTTGGTCAGGTGTCCCTACAGACACAATGGCCGTGTCTGCAGGTGGGAAGCCGGATGTGGGTATGTGTCCTGGTCGCTGCACTAGCGCCTCCTCTGGTCGGTCGGGGCGCCTGTTCGGGGGGGAGGGGGAACTGGGGGGAATAGCGTGATCGTCCCACATGCTACATCCTCCTGGTGAAACTCCCCACTGTCAGGTGAAAAGAAGCGGCTGGTGACTCCATGTGTATCGGAGGAGGCATGTGGTAGTCTGCAGCCCTCCCCGGATCGGCCGGGGAGGGCTGCAGGGGGGGTGGAGCAGTGACCAGGACAGCTCGGAAGAGTGGGGTAATTGGACAGATACAATAGGGGGGAAAGGGGGGGGGGATAAATATACTCAACATTACTAAGTTTGTTGTTAGCAAGGCCTTTTTTGCAAGTATTTTTTTCTTACTTAACAGAAAAAAACAGAAAATCAAACACTGAAAAAGAAATAAGGTTAAGGAGTCTCCAAACGTTCCAGTGTGCACACGAACATTACTCTGCAAGTCTCAAACTACATGACCAACCGAATATGAGTATACATATACCAGTCAAAGTACATTCTGTGTACAATTCTCATTTTTTTCCTCATTTTAAGAAAAACATTAAAGGGATGGTTTGGATTTTTTGAAGTCTGTCCCTATTTTGTGTAAGTAGTCTTCATTTTCACAGTCCACTCTTATGGGACATTTAACTCCGGCTTGCCATCCAGAGCTCAATACACTAATGGAGGATAAATCCACAATCCCCATTCAGCTAAAGCTAACTTGATGCTACAGCGGCCTGTCAGTGAATTCAAGTGGTCATTTTATAAATTAACATTTATTTTTATTGCTAAACTCCCTCCCAGAGCTTGCTATTCTGGTGGAGGGACTCCTGCTAGTTATCACTTATGGACTGTTGTAGGAAGTGACGTGGTAGGAAAAATCCATAACCAACCATAGAAATAGACTTTAAAGATTTAAAATGACCACTTGAATTCAGCATGGACAGACTGAAGTGTTTTTTTTTTCCTTGCACAAAATGCGGATTGTGGGTTTGTCCTTCATTACTTGCATGGAACTGTAGATGGCAAGCTGGAGCTACAGGTCCAGTATGAAGAAAAGGATGGATGACAGTGAAAATGAAACCTACCTTTGTAATACATGAGTCTAAAATGGGGATGGATTTTAAAAAATCACAACTATTCCCGAACTGTTCCTTTAAATCAACTGGCTGTTTGGGGACAGGGGTATTGCATGGTTCCCAATCCAACAGAATTATCCTGTGTGCTCCAAAATGTCAAGTTCCCCGCAAGTTTTTTTTTCTCCTTTGGGCATCTCTCGTTTACACCCTATTTCAGTCTCCCATCCCCCCACCCCCCATCACTCTTCCTCCCTGCTCTTCTGAGCACAGAGGGATTTGATGTTGTCCCAGACAATAGACAATTTGGGTGATTTCCTGTGCGCCAGTGTCATATGATTTTTTGTTTCCCGGGGCAGTGTTGTTTCAGAGGCCTTTTGTCTGGCCGGCCCGAGCCCTGGAAGTCAGACTTCCCTCATTCTCCCCATTGCTTTTCATGTGGCCTGTGTGAATGAGCTAAGTCCGGGGCTATTGTGATGTGATTTAGTGATTTATCCATTGGATCCAATGACCCGGGGTTTGACGTGTGGAGTGTTAACTGTGTATTTTGATACTGCCATCCCAGTCTTTCACAGGGATAGTCTCTCCATATAGGAAAGACTTGGGCATTATGGCGTACAATGGCTTTTGTTGTCTTGGACAATGCAGAGGGTTTTAGAAAGGCTATTCATGTCCCTTTTTGCTGATTTAGATGGTTTTAATGTTGGAAGTCACATAAAAAAAATGATGATCCTCTCTTTGATTCTGGGACAAAGTTATCATAATTAATTTTCCTTTTCTTATTTTGAAGGATTAGATTAAAACTGGTTTTCAAAGCTAGGTTGATCTTTGCCATTTAGATTGCTTCACTTTGCAGGAATATTATCGTCATGAGCAGGATGTTCTTTCAGAATGATTTGCTCTCAGTACTGCACTCTAGTGGTGTGTGTGTGCATGCACGCGTGTGTGAGAGTGCACGTATAAATACATGCTTTTATGCTTGCGTTTGGGTGTAACAGACTTGACAGGTGATAAATGAAATTGACACGGGGAAGTCAACATCAGGAACACGGAGGGGGGGATCATGTGTGTGTGCATGTGTTGGTATAACGCCAGATGTTAAGTGGAATTGACATGGTGGAATCATAATCAGGGAATTCAGCCGAGGGCATTTTGACTTGCCTCAACATGCCCTGAGTGTGAAGGAGGGAAACAGGGTGCATTCCGAATAAGGGATATATCAATTTGCTGATCCTTCCCATCTCCATTGACGGGTTTTGATACAGACCAGGTCAGATGCAGACTGGAGGGGAGAGTGAGAGAGGAAGACGCAAGTGCAGAAAAGAAAGGAGGGGTGTGAGAGAGAAGGAGGCTGGTGGAGGGAAAAGAGGATGAGCGGAGGGATGCAAACTGATCATGGAGATGGGTAAGGTCGAGAGGAAGAGAGAGGTGGAAGGAGGGGGTACTGCATGTATGACTGCTGTAACAATGTCATCAAAGTAGGGAGAAAGAGAGAGAGACAAATGTAGAGAGAGAGAGATACTTGCATAAAGTGGGGGGAGGATATCATCTGAAAAGTACATTTGATGTGTGAGGTGCAAAGGTTAGAGCGGGACGTAGTACTCAAGAACAGGGCCTGTTGGACGGGTTCAACAAGCCTGTCTCTCAATTCAGCACTGTTTGTGTTTTGACAGAAAAGCAAACAAGAGGAAAGTGATGCTGTACTGTCACAGTGCCAAGACCCAAGGCACATTTCTTTTCATCTACACACATACACACACACACACACACACACACACACACGATGTGTTTAACACACACACACACACACACACACACACACACACACACACACACACACACACACACACACACACACACACACACGTGTTTAACACAGACACACAAATGACATGTTTAACTAACACACACACACACACACACACACACACACACACACACACACACACACACACACACACACACACACACACACACACACACACACGACTTGTTTAACAGTCTCATTCATATACTAAGGCCTGAACGGCTGTGGCACTTCTGAGCTACAGACCTTCCTACAGGCCTCCCTACAGACCTTCCAAGAAACATTTTGAAAATCCGGTGCAAATCCTGATATCCGATATTCATATCCATCTCTTTACATAGTAACACGTGTTGCTATGTAAAGAGATGGATATCGCTCTACTAATAACAAGACATTTATCACTTCTCAAACACCATCATGTACACTGGATGCAAGTGAGGTTATCTCACTAATTCAGAAATTAGATTTTTTGTTATACTGGTACTACCTTAAGATATTTTTTGCAGTGTTGGTTTGGGGAGGTGTCGTCAATACACTATATGAACGAAAGCCACGTCCAAACTGTTCACACTACGAGATGTTGGAGTTCCAATGTTGTAAATGAGAAAGGTATGTGTATGCATACTACATAGACTTAAGTGTCAAGTATGCAACCTATTTTTGCTAAATGAATGAAACCATCTCATAATTGTTTGTGCCTTTCTTGTTTCCATGGAAACGACCGGCCAGAGAAAACTTTTCTGAGGCAATATGGCAGCCAACTAACTGGGGGGAGCAGTGCCCAGCTTTGGCAAGTTCAAATGTATTTTTTAATAATTTAATTCAGTTTTTAAAATGCCATTTGACACACTTACTGTTAATGAATAGCAAAGGCTTTGTTTAAACAGACAAAACGAATGTGACAAAGTTCTTCTCATTTGAAAACAATGCTCTTCTTCCGCCAAGTGTAACACACATAGTACACAGTGTGTGCATGCATTATGTACTGAACAGTATCCCCCACATAGGATGCACAGTATACACTTTATACTTTAGCATTGTCTAACTTGTTAGTGCATTCTACACAAAGTCTGACTGTTTGATTGGACAATGAAAACTTAATTTGGCACTGGAGCGAAAACTTCAGCTGGGAATGTGAGGGACCAACAGGACACCCATGATGGACGGATGTACCACAGGGAGCGAGATTATGGGCTGTATCAGGCAAAACCCAAATTTTACGACTGTTAACGTTGTTGGTTTAACAGCCCATTTCCACTGACCAAAATGTCATGTGTGTGTGTTGGCCTAATCTGAGGCCCTGTCACTCTGTCTGTCATACCCCTTGACCTCCAGGGAGAGGCGCCCCTGTTGGCCTTGATCACAGACTTGTTCTTGTCTGGTCTGTGTGTGTGTGTGTGTTTGTGTGTGTGTGTAGGGTGGGAGTTAAATACACACACACAGAAGCAGTCTTAACAAAGCTTGTCCTTCTTCAGTCCATCAGGCTGTGTGTAACCAGAGCCCTGCACCAAAGTTGTGTTTTCGTGTGTGTGTGTGTGTGTGTGTGTGTGTGTGTGTGTGTGTGTGTGTGTGTGTGTGTGTGTGTGTGTGTGTATGTGTGAAACCAGATCGCCTTATGGAAAATGGATGTGAGTGAAATGTTGTGATCAAACCTGATGGTACTGAAAGCAGTGGCGAGGTATGCTATATGAGAGGTGTGTATGTGTGTGCACGTGTGTGTGTGTGTGTGTGTGTGTGTGTGTGTGTGTGTGTGCACATGTATGGGAGGAACAGCTGTGCATCTGTATACATACGTAGATGTGCATGACACTGGGCAGCCCATTTTCTCTCTGAATCAAAATGGGAATGCTCGAGAAGAGAAGGCGTGATGGTATTTGAAAGCACGGGGATTACACTGTGTGTGTGTGTGTGTGTGTGTGTGTGTGTAACCCGCAGTTCTAAATCTGCACAGTTGAGGACTAATGCAACAATTAGCATAGAGTGCTCTATCAGGGGCTAATGTGTGTGTGTTGGAGAGAAGTTGAAAGAAGAAATGCCCCATTAGCATGTGTGAAGCAAGGCATTGACTACTGAATACTTGATCTTTGAGGGGTCATGAACAGAAAGGTCTAGAATGTGCTTTCACGCTGAGGAAAGAGTACTTGAAGATTACGGAAACATGTTGAAACATGCTTTTGTTTTTGTTTTGTTTTTTTGCGGCTTTTGTTTTTAACAAGTTTTTTATGATGTGTTGATAGCTGGCCCGAATATGCAGGTAGTTTTCTGTCTATTCATCATATATGGTGTACCAGTATTGACATGTTCTATGGCAAACTGAACAAAGAAGGGAAACATTCGATATCCTCATTAGCGCGAAATATGTGAGGAGTGTCTTCTCTTGCAAGTGTGTTTGTCCTGAAAGGAAGAGGAAATTGTTTTACTTTTTGACTTACTAGACTTATGATTGCTTGGTAGGTCTTCACCAAAGGCGAGAGAGCCATCATCTTAGACTGGGAGAAACTCGGGACCAGTTGCGGCTGATTACCAACCTTCCAGTGGTTGAGCTCTTTTGAGCATCAGGACACAAAATCAGCCATGCACATGTTCGAACCTGTGAAGGAAAGGAGCTGAGTTTAAAAAAATAATAAATTTTTTTTGGAAAGAGGATGAGAGGATTTATTGAAAACCACTCTGGTCAAAACATTGCTAATAAATGAGCGCTTTAATTCCCATGTGTGGATAATTTCCTCTCACCATAATTTGAATATCATCCAGCCAGTGCTGTACAGAATGTACTGGTGTTACATAACCCAATTATACAATACAAGACGTGCCTAAACCAAAGACCTGTATCACTGCAGGCTGACCCATCATCGTAAAGTCAGCTTTGTCTTTAACTATTTGAGGATAGATTTGTCACATCGTCTTATTTTGCGACTGATTTAACCAGGCATTTGCAAAATTTTACAATGGGTTGTGGGCTGGCGGCATAGGCCCTGAGGCCACGAAACCGGTCTGGCACATGAAAGACTGTGTAGCGTAAATTGAAAAGGAGAAGATTTAAGTCCTCTTACAAAGATCTGCGATGATGGCAAAGACAAATGCAGCAATTCTTTTCCACATAAGAAAAGGGGCATGCAAAAGACATCAACCCAGTTTGCCTCAGAAATACATTGCTTTGCTCTGATCTGATCCCTTTTTTTTTGTTGCTGTTGTGTTATAGAAGAGAGATGCTGCTTTGGTGTAGGTGACGACAGTTTTTCTCAAATCCCACATACTGACCTGTATCAGGAATCAGGAACACTTTCATTTCACTTCATGTACTTGCATACATGAAATGAAATATCGTTTCCCCCAGCCCACAACCGTGCATCACAAGGACAAAAACACATATCCAAAAACTACAATAACAAATATATCCAAACTAAGAAAACTTATTCCAAACTAAGAACACTTATATCCAAACTAAGAACACATATCCAACTAAGAACACATATATCCAAACTAAGAAAACATATCCAACTAAGAACACATATAGCCAAACTAAGAACACTTGTATCCAACTAAGAACACATATAGCCAAACTAAGAACACACATATCAGAACTAAGAACACATATCCAACTAAGAACACATATATCCAAACTAAGAAAACATATCCAACTAAGAACACATATAGCCAAACTAAGGACACTTGTATCCAACTAAGAACACATATAGCCAAACTAAGAACACATATCCAACTAAGAACACATATAGCCAAACTAAGAACACTTGTATCCAACTAAGAACACATATAGCCAAACTAAGAACACATATATCCAAACTAAGAACACATATCCAAACTAAGAACACACATATCCAAACTAAGAACACATATGTTCAAACTAAGAACACTTATATCCAACTAAGAACACATATATCCAAACTAAGAACACATATATCCAAACTAAGAACACATATCCAACTAAAAACACAGCCAAACTAAGAACACATATCCAACTAAGAACACATATAGCCAAACTAAGAACACTTGTATCCAACTAAGAACACATATAGCCAAACTAAGAACACGTATCCAAACTAAGAACACATATATCCAAACTAAGAACACACATATCCAAACTAAGAACACATATATTCAAACTAAGAACACATATATCCAAACTAAGAACACTTATATCCAACTAAAAACACATATATCCAAACTAAGAACACAGATCCAACTAAGAACACATATAGCCAAACTAAAAACACTTGTATCCAACTAAGAACACATATAACCAAGCTAAGAACACACATATCCAGACTAAGAACACATATATTCAAACTAAGAACACATATATCCAAGCTAAGAACACATATATCAGAACTAGAACACATATCCAAACTAAGAACACATATATCCAAACTAAGAACACATATATCCAAACTAAGAACACATATATCCAACTAAAAACACATATATCCAAACTAAGAACACAGATCCAACTAAGAACACATATAGCCAAACTAAAAACACTTGTATCCAACTAAGAACACATATAACCAAGCTAAGAACACACATATCCAGACTAAGAACACATATATTCAAACTAAGAACACATATATCCAAGCTAAGAACACATATATCCAAACTAGAACACATATCCAAACTAAGAACACATATATCCAAACTAAGAACACATATATCCAAACTAAGAACACATATATCCAAACTAGAACACATATATCCAAACTAGAACACATATCCAAACTAAGAACACATATATCCAAACTAAGAACACATATGTCCAAAGTAAGAACACATATCCAAGCTAAGAACACACATATCCAAACTAAGAACACATATGTTCAAACTAAGAACACACATATCCAAACTAAGAACACATATATCCAAACTAGAACACATATATCCAAACTAGAAAAACATATCCAAACTGAGAAAACATATATCCAAACTAAGAACACAGATATCCAAACTAAGAACACATATATCCAAACTAGAACACATATATCCAAACTAGAACACATATCCAAACTAAGAAAACATATATCCAAACTAAGAACACATATGTCCAAAGTAAGAACACATATCCAAACTAAGAACACACATATCCAAACTAAGAACACATATGTTCAAACTAAGAACACAGATATCCAAACTAAGAACACATATATCCAAACTAGAAAACATATATCCAAACTAAGAACACATATATGTCCAAAGTAAGAACACATATCCAAACTAAGAACACACATATCCAAACTAAGAACACATATGTTCAAACTAAGAACACACATATCCAAACTAAGAACACATATATCCAAACTAGAACACATATCCAAACTAAGAAAACATATATCCAAACTAAGAACACAGATATCCAAACTAAGAACACATATATCCAAACTTGGAACACATACATCCAAACTAGAACACATATATCCAAACTAAGGACACTTATATCCAAACTAAGGACACTTATATCCAAACTAAACGCATATATCCAAACTAAGCAACAAAACAATCACTGTCCAAGAGAATGAACGCCAGCCTGGATGACTGTCGGAACTGCCGGTCTGCATGGGCTAGCAGTTAGCATAGCCTGTCCCACGTCCGCGTCCTGTCAGACCACCCTCGGTGTTTCCTCTTCGAGCACAGCTCTGGACAGGGCTTGTGGTCATTGGGCCCACTGGATGCAGCAGATCAGGCTCCCTCAGCCGATACAGTGCCAGCTCTCCCAGCTGGACACCCTCAATACACCTCCGATGCACTCCACATGACGACACCAAAAACAACACAGTCAACGCTGGGCGAGCTGCCACCAGACCGCTCTCGGTGTTAATGTATGCACTGGACTGAACTCAGACTGGACTTGTTTTGTACTGGACATCAATCATTGTTCTCTCTGCCTGTTGGGCTACTTGATATGCTGGGGAACTGAACTATACATATCATATATATTCACTATACATATTCTCACATGCATGTGTTTCCTTTTTGTGTGTGTTGTAATGGCATATAAATAAATAAATAAATGCAGGGCGGCACAGTGGCCCAGTGGTTAGCGCTGTCGCCTCTCAGTAAAAAGGTCCTGGGTTTGAACTCCGGGGATTGTCCAGCCTTGGGGGTCATCCCAGGTTGTCCTCTGTGTGGAGTTTGCATGTTCTCCCTCTGTCTGCAGTGGGTTTTCTCTGGGTGCTCCAGTTTGCCTCACTACCAAAAAGACATGCATGTGAGGGTTAGTACTGCTGTCTTTGCCCTTGACCGAGGCATGGCAAGACGAACTGGAATTGGTTCCCAGGTGCTTCATGGCAGCTGCCCACTGCTCCTAGCTGCATATATAGTGTGTACATATAGTGTGTATATATATATATATGTATTTCTGCTGGGGACCCAGAAAAAATGGCCTATTGTGATATTTCTTATGACCGGATATCTTAATGCATTTAATTGTTAATCTATAATCATTGCAACAAAAAAAAGGTAGGGTGAATTGATTTTATATACTCCCAGTGAATTCACTACAACAGCATGAATAGATTGTTAGTTTTAATATAATGGTGTGTTCAGAGTCTGTATGATGCCCTTCTGACATAATTCACTGGATTGGCATCTCATGTCCATGGTCAATGACCATGGACATGGATGATCATTGGTCATACATGTGCAATTTCATGTTTACAGGATGGCAGATATCCATTCACCAACATAGCCATCAGATATTATGCATAAGGACTTCCCTTTGCCTTTATCAAAATGTACAAGTTACTCTATATCAAGATGTGCAATGCACCTTTAACTTGCCCAACCGAAAATAGATACAGCAATTAGTGTAAGACATCACTGGTGATAACGACAACCGTTATGAGACAGGCAGACAAAACACTTGAAGCAGGTCAAACGTTATGTTATATTTTTATTGCTATGCTGGTGTTCGCTTGTGTTACTGTGACCTTATAGATGCTCGCAGGAAGTGACCATAGATGTGTGTGTGTGTGTGTGTGTGTGTGTGTGTGTGTGTGTGTGTTAACCATTTGATATCTACATGAGAAGAAAACTTCTGATGATCAAATTATGTGAGAGTAAGAGAAAGGTACATGTTGTCTATGGCCTTTCTGCTTTTACAGACTTTGGTTTCATCTGTTCTCAACCATACAAATAAACGTCACCATTCTCCACAACTCCCTAATCGCCGTCTCTTTCTAGTGATATGACGCCATCTTATTAACCTTTCAAAACCAAACCGCTGTGTCACTGTGCACCAAAACAAACGTCTTCTTTTTTTCTTCCCTCAACATCGTCAAAAAGCAATTACCTTTCAGTCCTCCATAACTGTTTGAAACCACTGCCCCATGTCGGAGTGGTGCAGTCACTCTGAATAATGAGGACTGACGGCAGTCAAAACAAGATGAATTCAGAGGCAACCAGATGTGTCTGTCCTGTCAACACACACTACTGCTGTACGGCAGAACTGACCACACAGAACGAAGAAAAGGAACATTTCCTTCCTTGTGTGTGTGTGTGTGTGTGTGTGTGTGTGTGTGTGTGTGTGTGTGTGTGTGTGTGTGTGTGTGTGTGTGTGTGTGTGTGTGTGTGTGCGCGCACTTTGCACGTCTTGTATGTGGTCCGAGGCCTCTGACACATCTGATTACCTCCTGTTCATATTGATTACAACACACGTGTGGAATGGCTGATTTTGACTTGGTTCAACTAAACTAAGAAGTGAAAAGCAGTGTTGTTCCCCTTTGAGGAAACACAGACAGTGTATTACTTATATACACCACCTGGGGGCACTATACTATATGAGTGATGAACAGTGCAATGAACGTAATGCTTGCATGTCAGGGTTGGTAGATGGAGAGAATGTAGTTGTTAAAAAAACGAGAAGAAAAAAATTCAAATTAAACTCAAGAGCAAAAGGAGACTGAAAAATAAAGCTCCAAAATACTTCCTGCAAATAATCATTTTATGGAACATTTTGGTCACATCACCCTTGATGCCTGAAAGTCTACATGACTGAAACATTGTAATAAATTTATTTTTTGTCCCCCCCCCCCCAGTGTGGATAGCCTTTTTTGGTTTGGTAGAGACCCTTTTTTTCTCCCCAATTGTATCCGGCCAATTAACCCACTCTTCCGAGCCGTCCCGGTCGCTGCTCCACCCCGTCTGCCAATCCGGGGAGGGCTGCAGCCTCCTCCGATACATGTGGAGTCGCCAGGCACTTCTTTTTAACTGACAGTGAGGATTTTCACCAGGGGCCATAGCGAGGGGGAGGATCACGCTATTGCCCCCCCCCCAAACAGGCACCCGGACCGACCAGAGGAGGTGCTAGTGCAGCAACCAGGACCCACATCTGGCTTCCCACCCGCAGACATGGCCAGTTGTGTCATAGTGACGCCCAACTAAGCCGGAGGTAATGCAGGGATTCGAACCGGCAAGCCCCGTATTGGGAGGCAACAGAATAGACCGCTACGCCACCCGGACGCCCTGAGACTGGGAATGAGTTTTAACCCACGCTAAGGTATTTCAAGATGTACAAGTCACTGAATCCTTACTGGTGTCAAAGGGGCTTTAGCTTCTTTTCCCCATCGGTCAAATTATGCAAACATTTCATTCTGTAGTAGTCGGGGAACTGTAATAATTGGAAGCCGTAACCAACGGCACCAC